>NC_056730.1:395292243-395319743 GCF_019279795.1 Protopterus annectens | reverse complement strand
CCATCCTGAGGGGAGGGAGACAGCCTAGGCAAGCTGCAATAGTAACAGTAAGAGCCTGGGGTAAGTAGTGCTTGGCCAGGAAGTTGCACATGCATAGAAGTACACATACATCATCTGAAGGCAGTCATAGCAGAGTTTACAAGGCTATCACAAGAAGGTGGGGTTAGGTCATCCTCAATCTCCTCACCGGTCCCAGATGTGGGTCAGGTTGAGCCACGGGTAGAATGAGGGGGTCCAGTAGACCCAGCAAATGTGGATTGGAGCTGGTGGCAGCTGATGGTCAGCTATGTGGAAGCTATATATTTTTTATGCTCCACTTTTTTTAAAACTGTGCATTGTTTTGAAAAGTTCTATGATAATTGTACAAAAGTGTCCCTAATTTCAGGTCTTTTTCTCTAATTATTTTTGGGTTTGTCTACAATTCAAGAAGTACAGTTTTCCAGTGTTTCACAGACACTAGAATTTAGTGTAATATGTTTCAGTATCTGTGTTACAGACTGCAGACTGCAAGCTATATTTTACCTTGAAGTATTTTTCCAAGTTACTGATTACACATAACTGTGATTAAACCAACTACTGTGCATGATATTTTAAGTGTTATTTTGAGTATGTATTTTTTGTCTCATTTTGAATTTACTTCATCAGGTCTCACCTACTTATTAATTCTAGGGTTTAAGTCCTGGCAGAATGACACATTATCTGCTTTCCCTCAGACAAAATGTATATTGAGATCATGGCATTTCGGCTTTTTAGAAACATGAGGGCAAATTGTTGTGTAGAAATTAATTTTTTTGATGATGCTTTTAGATCAGGCCTAGTTGCAAAATTGCTACTGAAAGTAATGATCTTTGAATGCAGTTCACAGAAGGACTGGCACAACTTTAACTGCTGGGCATCTCAGTGAGGGGGAATATTGAGGTAGGCTAAGTACTTTTATTTAAAACTAATTTGCATCTCAGTGAGAATGGGGATGCTGTTGAAAGAGGATAAGTCATTTTACACTGAGGTACAATGGCCTCATTATTGATTATAATAAACACATGTGCATCCCCTGGATGAAAGGTATGTGAGTAGGAGGCATTGCCTTCCAAAATCAACTTTTCCTGTGTTTATGAAAGCAGTTGTGTTTCCAGGAAGGGTGTTTTTTTCTTTGGAAAAAAAAAATTGTTGTTCTGGTATGGATATAATAGTAAATAAAACAGTGTAAGAAACTTATTTGTGTGAAAGATTTTCAGTCCATATATCTATAACTAATCATTGTATATTAATCAGATCAGACAATAGTAGTAGAAGTAGTAAACCTAAACTTGTCTTAAGTCAAATAAATAATAAAAAATATATAATATGAAATATTGTACAAAATTACTAAGTATTTGAAAGTAATCCAAGCAAGGCAGGCAGTCTGTTTCCAGTCGAAAATCCTTTATTAAGTACAAAGACAAGCGATCCAAGTAAAACAAAAATAACAGAGTAATACTTTCCTCACAAGCTTTCATCAGTGTGACATTCAAGCTGGTCCTGCCCTACTTAGCAGCTGTCATAATAATATAACCCTTATGTACTTAAATAAAATTTATAATTATGTGGTACCTCTTATTTAACCAGATTATTAAGTAGATAAAGCAGTGGTGGTGCTGCGGTAGCATTGTTGCCTCACAGTAAGATGCTGTTCTTTTCGATTCTCAGCTAGAGCATCTTCTGCGTGGAGGCATGCGTGAATAGGCGCACCTTCGTTGAAGGTTGTGCATCAGGGCTGGTAACTCGGCATGTAAAAATCAGCTACCAATCATTAGCGGACCGGAGTTGTGCTGTGGCAACCCCTAACCGGGAAAAGCCGAAAGACACAACAACAACATTAAGTAGATTATTAAGTCTGTGATTTTATCCAAGACAATATACTACATGGCTGGAAATATATCAGTGTTAGTCCATTTGGCAATCAAAAAAAAAAAAAATATATATATATATATATATATATATATATATATATATATATATATATATATACACATATACACTTTGCATGTAAAAAATCAATTGTAAAAATCATATTCTATTTTCATACCCTATTGTTAACAAAGATCACTTTCGTCCTTCTAGACTTCTTCAGGTCTGTGTATAAGAACCCTAAAAACTATCTATAAAAATATTATTGTATAATTTGTATTGTTCATAGGTAGGTACTAGGCTATCGGCCCAAGGGCCTATGTAAGCTTAGCCAACAAGGTTCCCTGGCTTACGCCACCCAAGAAAGTTATTTTCCTGTGCCACTGTTGAGCAGAGACACAGAAGTGATCCCCAGGGTGTATTTCCTATTTCCCATCCACTCATCAAGATTTTTCTTGAAGAGTGCTAATGAAGAACTTTGCTTGACATAGATGGGTAGCCTGTTCCAGAATATGGGAAGTCTCTGGGACAGGAATCTATCCCTCCAGCATGTCCTGTTTATTGTGGTGACAAGGTTTAGGTCCCTAGAGTGTGTAGCTCAGAGGGATTCGGATTTCTTTAGGTGTAGCATGTCCAACAGTTCTGGGTTTGACATAGCTTTATATGTTAGGCAGAGATCACCTTGGAGTAGACGATATGCTACGGAGTAAAGCTGGAGTTTTTTGAGACAGTCAGTGTAGGGCATTTGTTTGAGGCCATTAATCCTCTTTGTGAGGTACTTCTGTGGCCTTTCCAGCTGCTGCAGATGTCTTGTGAGGTACATTCCAAAAGGGGCATTGTACTGTATAATGGGTCTAATGAGTGTCGAGTAGAGAGAAACAATGACCTCTTTTTTCCAGGATTAGAACCCTTTTATGATGAGGTGTGCCACATAGAAGGACTTCCTGACTACTGTGGCGATGTGACTATCAAAGGAGAGACTATTGTCCACCTGGGTCCCAAGGTCTCCTATCACACATTCGGTGTTTAGTAGATTGCTGCCTATGTGGTAGTTCATGGGTACAGAGTTTTTACCAAAGGGGATGACACTGCACTTTTTGGCATTGAGCTTGAAGCCATGGCTCTGACACCAGGCATCTGTCTCAGTGAGGCCCTTCTGTAGGATGTCCACATCATTTGGGGACTTGACTATGGCTCCTAGTTTGCAGACATCTGTGAACTTTATTAGCCAGAGGCCTTCTGTGTTAGCCTGTACTTCAGAGAAGTAGATGCCAAACAGGAGCGGTCCCAGGATGGAACCCTATGGTACTCCACTTGTCACTGCTTTGAGGTCAGATTTGGAGTCTGCAACTTTTACAGTGTGGGTTCTGTCAGTGAGCCAGTTGGCAATCCATCTTGTGATGTAGGGATTTATAACTAGTTTAGTGAGTTTAGCTATAATTCCAGAATGGGGGATGGTGTCGAAAGCCTTGGTGAGGTGAAGAGGCTGTGTGAACTACTTTACCCTCATCCTCGGGTTTGGTGACTGCCTCAAAGAAGTCAATCAGGTTCTAGAGGCATGATCTGCCTTTCACAAACCCGAACTGGGTGGGATCCAGAGTTTGGAGGTTACCAATGTCTTTGTTAATGAGTTCCATGATGATAAGTTCCATAGCCTTGCAGACCAGGCTCATCGGGCTAATAGGTCGATAGTTCCAGGGATCAGTGGTGGCTCCCCCTTTGTGGAGTGGGATAACTGTTGCTGTGCACCATTCAGTGGGCACAAAGCCTGATGCGAGGCTATTATTGAACATAGTGCTTAAGTGGGGAGCCAGTTCATTCTGAAGTATGTGTAAAACGCAGACTGGGATGTTATCCTGTCCCATGGATGCAGTGTTTTTGGCTTTAGAGAGTGCAGCTTTTATCTGCGTAGTTGTAATTACAGGGGCTCTGCATTCTTCCTGTGTAGATATGGGCCCTTTAGGGGGTGAGGCGGGGGTAAAGTTACTATTGAACCTATCTGCCAGGATGTTGGCAATATCAGTTGGTTCTGTAATTTTCGTACCGTTGTGCTGTTACTCAGAGCAGATCTGGGTGTTGCCATTGAGATTCTTGACATAGCTATAGAATGCTTTGTGGTTGTCCTTAGAATTAGTGGTGATTTTGTTTTTGTAGGTAGCTTTGGAGGATCTTATAAGGGATCTCAGCTTCTTACTGAGGCTGAGCAGGGAGCTCCTCCACTCATGGGATTTTACTCTCTTTTGCAACAATTTCTTCCTTCTGTTGTACAGTTTGTTTATGGCAGGGAACGACCAGATTGGCTTCCTTTTTTTGAGGATAGTGCTTTGGTTCTGTTTGGGATAGAATGATCCATGCTCTCATGTAAGTGCTTATAGAGTGCATTTGTGTAGGGTTCAGCAGTCTTAACTGTATTGTCCATCTGCATGGGTGTCATGAAGTTCACCACTTCTGTCTTAAGAAGCATGAAGTTGGCTTTGGAGAAATTTGTTACCGTGGTTTCCTTAATGGGGTTGGGGGCGGGATGTGGATATCAAGGGTGATTAGCTTGTGGTCAGATTGGACCAACGAGGAATTAACTTCAGGTGTGGAACACTGGTCACTCATGTTAATAATGACTAGGTCTAGGATATTGTTGCCCCTGGTGGGGGTGTGGATAAATTGATCCAGGGCATTGGAGTTTATGAATTCCAGAAAGCGTTGAGCTAAGGAGTTGGTACACAAGTAGTTTTCCCAGTTAATGGTGGGGTAGTTGAAGTCACCCATTATTAGGGTGTTTGGTTGAACCCTAATATTTTCCAGTTCATCAAGAAAAGAGGAGTGGGAATCCTGGGACATGGTGGGGGATCTGTAGCAAGCTACAATTTGGATTGCAGTTTTGCCCAGAGTTAGTTGCACTTGGATAACCTTGGATGCATTATACTGAGCAACTACCCTGGAGGTGTGGATATCCTTAATGAATCTGGACACACCTCCACCTTTGGTGTTTCAGTCCAGGTTACATGGCCGAAAAGTGTGGTATAAGTTATAGCCTGGTAGTGCAAGGGTGCTCTCTGGAGCCTTGAACCAGGTCTTAGACACTGCACAGATATCGATGTTCTCCATTTTAAGGAGTGCCTCGAGTGAGTGCATTTTGAGATTTGGACTTCTAGTATTGAGTAGCATTACCCTCAGTTTTTGCTTGCCTGTTTCTGCTATGGTGGTGAATTTGTCATTTGAACCTTGCCTAAAAAAGACACTATAGGGGCAGCAAGAGCCTTAGCTAGTATGCGGAATCCCATGGACGACATGTGCAGGCCATCTCTGGTAAAGCATTGTGGTCTGTCAACCATATCATCCCAAGCAGACAGATACTGGATCCCCTTAGAATGACACCAGAAGCTTAGCCAATTGTTGAAGTCAATCATTTTGTCCTTGTACTGCGATATCATTCTGGGCAATGGCAGAATGCTACTCAGGGCTAAGGTCATACCTGCCTGGGCTACAAGATTGGACAGCTCTTCCATGTCTCTTTTCATGTAGTCCAGGGAGGTACGTCTCAGGTCATTCACACCAACATGGACAATGATGGAGTCATATTTGTACTTGTTGTGGAGTGACCTGAGTGCGTGGGTTATGTGGCAGGTCCTGGCACCCGACAGGCAGCTGACAGTAACCTTCTCCTTGTTTAGCCTGGTGAGTGGGACATCAGTGTGCCTGACTATAGAGTCACGTATGACTATTGTGTTGGGTACGTTGTTTTGACTTATTGGCTGTGGTTGAGTGGCACACTGAGTCTGTGGGCTATGTATCATTTAGGTTGTGTTGGGGAATGGAGATTGCTTGTGTTTCTGCTTTGGAGGTCTCTGTTGCTTAGACAGGTTATTATTGAGAGCCTCCGCAAATGCTTTTATGTTACTATGTGTGAATTTTGGTGGCGTAGATTTAGTGAGGCTATGTGATGAGTGTGGTGTGGTGCAAATGTTTACCTTCTCCTCATGACTGTCAAGTTCAGTCTTGGTTGGAGAGTGCTTTACCTCCAGTTTGGCTAGATAAGTGCATCTCTCACAGGTTGTAGTATTGGATGGTAGGAGGAGAGGGTTGTCTGTGTACATGAGGCAATTTCTACATTGCCTCAAGATGCCCAGATTTATCAGATAGACAGGAGAGAACACTGGGAGCTGACCCCTGGACATGCCTGAATAAAAAAATACTTTCCTCTAGATAAGTGAGGAAAGTGAGTACAAGAGCTGTTTTCCTCTAAGCAAGTGAGAAAAGTAAGTGCAAAAACTGTTTTCCTCTAGGTAATGAGGAAGATTGAGTGCTATAGTAATTAGTAGCTTATTTAGTGCTTACAAGTTCTGAACAAGTGCTGAGCACGAATAAGCAAATTTAAGTGCTAAAACTAAGAATCTGTATCTGCACTAGACAAGTTACAGGACAGAAACAAGTGCAAAGTTGTGCGAGATGGAAGAGATTGCCCAAACGGCCAATAACTACAATTTCTGGGCCAGAACCACTCCTTATCTGGTAGACAGGTTACCTAGCACTTACCACTCCCACTGATAAGCTAGAAGGCTTCCCTCCAACACAGGAAGGCTTGGGGGGGCTCAGAAGCTTACATACAGTCTTGGATACAGCAAATCTGTATCTGGAACACTAGTTACAGGAAAGGTAGGAAATAGGAAACAGGCTAACAGTTTTTTTTTTACACATCATTTTGAATAAAGTAAAAAAAAAGAGAACAAGAAAAAAAAAGAAAAATAATAAGAATAAATGTACGATGATGGAAACAAAACATACTGATTTAACACGGTGTTTAAAACCAACTGGTAGAATAAAATAAAATAAAATTAGTCACGTAAACAATGTGGCAATTTTCTAAGTTCCAGTGCACTTTTAATTGAACAGTAGTAGTTTAGTCCAGGCTTCCTAAAAGAATTCAGCTTTAATTGCCACATGAGTTCATGTTTCTCCAAAATATTCAGGATGTTACCTTCAAGATCACCCATGTCTATGTGATCCAGGATCTGGAACTTAAAACCTGTGTGTCTTTTATGAAGAGAAAGGTGTTTGGCTAGTGCATTATTTTTACATCCAGAGCGGATTTCTGACAGATCACATGAAATCCTATGCTTAAGTTTATTTATAGTCTTGTCCACATAGAATGCATCACATTCATTGCACTGTGCCCTATAAATTACTTTTTTAGTGTTACAGTCACCCCCTGCACTGATTTTAATGATTTTCTTTAAATAAGGGCAATAAAACCTATCACCTTGCTGTACGAAAAGCTGAAAGGCACAAACAAACAAACATACTTGTTTAGTGGGCTTGTTTAAGACTTCGAGGATATCACGGAGATTACTTTTTTTTTTTATATCATAGTAAATATGACCTTCACCATTGTATTAAGTAAATGAAAACTGGAGCACCATAAACAGTGCCTAAAATGCTGTGACACTTATTCCTAACTGTATTTAAAATGCTGTGACACTTATCCCTGACTGTATTTAAAATGCTGTGACACTTATCCCTGACTGTATTTGTTGTGCTTCATACTTCATGACTTGGTCAGAAGCATCTCAAATGCTTACCTTTAGCTATTTTTTTTTTAGCTGCTTGACTGTGCTCATAGGTTCATAGGTTCATAGGATGATACTAGGCTATTGTCCCCGAGGCCTTTATAAGCCTAGCCAAGAATTTCACCCCTATTCCCACAAAGTCAGCACATGTTTCTCCTGTCCAGCAGAGACACACTTGAGATCCCAAGGGTATAGTTTCCATTTCCCATCCAGTTGTCCAGGTTCCTCTTAAAGAAGGCTAGAGAGGTACTCTGTTTGACATTGAGAGGGAGTCTATTCCACAGATGGCGGAGTCTTTGGGACACAAATCTATCCTGCCAACAAGTTCTATTAATGTCACAGACCAGGTTAAGGCCTTGCGTGCGGGTTGCATGAGTGGAGTTTGTCTTATGGATACACAGCAACTCCATCAAGGCTGGGTCTGAAATGGCCTTGTATGCCAGACACAGGTCATCTCTGAGAAGTCTGTATGAGACTGAGTAGAGGGATAGGGCTTTTAGCCTATCTGTATAGGATAGGCGTTTGAGACACTGGATTTTCCTGGTCAGGAACCACTGTGGTCTCTCCAACTGCTGCATGTGCTTGGCAAGGTACATGCTGAAGGGGGCATTGTACTTGGTAATGGGTCTGATAAGGGAAGAGTACAGGGGTGTTATGACCTCCTTGTTCCTGGATGAAATACCCTTATTTATGACATGGGACATGCAGAAAGCCTTCTGTACAATGGAAGCAACATGGTGGTCAAAAGTCAGGTTGCTATCAACCTGGATGCCCAAGTCCCTCACGACTGATTGCATGCTTAGTACATTGTTATTAATGAGATAAATAGTGAGGATGACATTTTCCTCAAAGGGGATAATGATGCATTTCTTGGCATTCAGTTTGAGGCCATGCTTCTGGCACCAGTCATTAGTTTGGTAAGCCCTTCTTGGAAGATGTTCACATCACTAAGTGAATTTAAGACAGCGCCCAGTTTGCAGTCATCTGCAAACTTGGTCAACCACAGACCACTGGTTTTGGTTTGTACCTCAGAAAAGTATATTCCAAACAGTAGATGTCCCAAGACTGATCCTTGGGGTAAACTGCTCATTACGGCCTACTGCTAGAGGTGGCGTCCCCTACTTTGACTGAGTGGGTTTTATCAGTGAGCCAGTTAGCTACCCATCTGGTAACATATGGGTTAATGCCTAACTGGGAGAGTTTATCTATTATGCCTGAGTGGGGAATAGTGTCAAAGGTTTTGGCTAGGTCAAGATAGGCAGTGTCCACCATCTTCCCCTTGTCCGTGGCTTTGGTGACTGTTTCAAAGAAGTCGATCAGGTTTAACAAGCATGATTTCCCTTTGAGAATTTTTAACTTAAATCACTTTTGTTAAACTGTAGAGGGTTACAGTTTGGTCCACTCACTCTGTAATAGGGGAAAGTAAATCTCATAAAACTTTTGCGTGATGTGGCACGGCTTCTCAGCCATTATTTGTGCCTTAGGAAACTATAACACCAGCAAAAGTAACAATAGCCCTCAGCAGATCCTATACTATAAGTATGACCTCAAGATTATAGCTCGAGCAGTCATGTTTATAATGTAGGAACCATTGAAATGATAATACATTTTCCTATAGCAGTGGTCATTAATCTTTACACTGTATGATGGCCATGAGATTTGTGTCTTCATTACATCATGCATTCACAAATGTAAAATATAGAGTTAGAGGCAAACAGGAAGAATTATTGCAGTGCTGTAACAAAAAATTAACACAAATGTTCTAAATCATCGCATATCAAATAACGGATAAAACTGAGTCTCTGATTATAACGAGATTACCAGATTGTTATACGTTTGAGAAATGGATGTCAAGAAATTTACCTTGAGCTATGCTTTTCAAGCTGCATCTTGACATCCATTTTAAGAATATATATCAAATTTGTTGTAATTGGAGACATAGCTACCAACCATTCAGAATGTTCAGATTTTTGCCTCATATTTTTAATCTGTTCCTTTTAAAATGTGTGACGTTCTGACAAATCATTGAAGACTGAAGCCACAAAATAATGACATACATCTGAGTTTCAGACTTCAAAACCATCAGAAAAGGCATGCTAACACAAATCTTGTTATTCTAGCAACTTTCTAAGTTTATAATAGTAATATTCAAAATCTGTCCTTAGTTTTGGGAATTTGTTCCTCCATTATTTTAGGATTTCTCCAGATTTCTTGCACGAAGAAGTTGAGAGGTATGACTGGCGAGATCTGGTCAGAGTTCTGTGTAGTGCTTTGCTACTTTACATGTTACATGTACAAGATCTACTGCTTCACAGCTTTGACAGCTGTAACACACTTATTGCTGCCAGATGTGTCCTTGCAGTGAGCTAGATACAGTGATGTTGTGGGATAAAGCCAGATTATGATCCTGGTGACCCAAATTCAATTAGTAACTCATGTGATTGATGTAGGTGGTTAACGAGAATGGGTGTGCCCATCATGTGAGAGGCTATAGCACTATAACTCCTTGCAAGAGTAACAGTGATGTCTTAGCATCCTGTGGGTGGGATTTTGGCCCATAAAGCCTCCATCTGGTTGTAGCTGTCATTAGCCCATGCATGGATGTATGCACTCACAGGGAGGGGATTTGTCGATCATCATGCTGATGTAGGTAGCTTTAATCCCACCCATCTAGTTGAGGTTAGGCCACTCAAATGTCCTCATAGCTGAAATGGCTGCAAGGACAAAAGCTACCATTGTAGTTGCCTGAATGATGGCCCTTCTGGACATTTCCTGCCTTTCTGGTTCAATGAGCTACCCACTATGAACAAACAAATAGGCTGAAGTTCAGCTGGAGAAGACTTAATGGTCAGTAGGCATGAAGGCATAAAAGAAAAAAAAACATAAAGTACAGTTGTGTAAGAAAGTAGCTTAACAGTAGATGTCCTACTGATCACTGCTGCAATATTCCATACAGATGGGTTTTCTCAACTGACGTCCGGCTGGGGTACCAATGCATAAACCTTTCCTGGAGCATATGTCCAATGTATGTCCTCACCTCTCAAGCAAAGGGGTATATTAGCAATTGTATGAGTGTAAATCCTCAGACTGTGTTAAAGTCAGAATGCATCTGAGGGATGAAGTAGGGAATGAGAGAGCCCCATCAGTCCTAGGGTCAACAATACAGGCAGAAGTAAAGGAGAAGTGGAGACAAGACCAGAAAGGATGAAGAAGGGTGGGAAGAAATATAGCAACAGTGATCAGTAGGACATCTACTGTCATGGTAAGTTCTTACACAGCTGTACTGTGTCCTGACAGAAATCATTGTTCCTGTATCTCAAACAGATGGGTGATTCACAAAGCTTAAAGGAACAGAAGGGAGGATGGCTGAGAATGGTCCAAGAGCCCAGAAAGCAATTACCTAGTGAAGGCAGCCCAAGACCTAGAAAAAGCAGCTATTCTGTAGTGTTTAGTGAAGGTATATGCAGAATACCAGATAGCAGCTTCCTGCACTGTCTTGCTAGCCCTTTGTAGAAGACACCAGAAGAAGCCACTGCTCTAGCAGAGTAAGGCAAGGATCTGCCATAGTGTGAGTAACAAAAAGAAATGGACTTAGAAATCCAGCTTGCAACATATTATTTAGATACTGCCTGGACTAGTTTAGAATCCTTAACAGAAACAAATAGTTGGTCTGACCTTTTAATAGAATTAGTCTTGTCCAAATAAAATCTTAGCTGTCTATGCACATCTAGGGAATCTGGGAGTCTTTTGCCCCTGTTCTGTGGGTTAGGAAAGAAAGTAGGCAGATTGAATGCCTGGTTGAGATTTTCTAGTATGAAGTGACACAGATTTCTTCAGGGGGTTTAAATGTAGCACCCCTTTAAGAAATTGTTTGCCCTCAACCTGGACATAACAGATGATTTGAGGAAGAAAGGATGAAATGGGTGAAATGTGGGCTTTAACAGAGGAATATGCAAAGCCACTTTTCATGAGCTCACGAAAATAGGATAAGACAAGAGTAACCTCTGATTTTGTGGGCCCCTGATTGTTTGCATGAGACCATACAGAAAATATCTGTTTCATTTGGATATGTAGGATTTTTCTGCAGTGGGTCTCCTTGCTTGCTGGAGAACCTGAAGCACATATTCAGAAAACAGGTGCTGGAAGAGATCAGAATCCTATCGTCCACAGACTTAGGTTGAAGGTTGATACATTGGGGTTAAGAAATGAGACCTTCTACTGTGTGATCAGGTCCACTTTGTGGGCTAGCTTGTGGTGATTGCCCGTGGCTAAGTGGTAGAGAAGGTGGAACTAATCCTGTCTTGTCCAAAAGGGAGTCACCAGTATAATTTTTGTGTTTTCTTTTTAGATCTTTAGTAAAAGTTTTGGTAGTAGAGGAAGTGTAGGGAAAACTTAGAGAACGTCCCTGTCCATTGAAAAGATGCATCTGTTCTCCATGCAAGGAGTCAATAGGACCTGATGCAAAAGAGGGGAAGCTGTTTGTTTCTCTCTAAGGTAAACAATTATATTTGTGATGTTCCTTACTTGTTGACTAGGTCTAAGAAGACCTGATGGTTGAGGGCCCATTCTTGGGATCTTCAATGGACCTGCTTAGTGAGTCTGCCAGGATGTTGTCCTGTGATGGAATGTATACTATTTGAAAGGACATGCCTATCTGGGTGGCTAGGTCCAAGCAATCTGAGCCAACTGGCATAGCTGGTATGACCTGGTTCCTCCTTGCTTGTCTATGTACCACATGACTGTACTGTTGTTTGTGAATACTCAAACAGGACCTGATTTCCAGAGGTGGGCAAAAGCCTGAAGGGCTTGAATGATAGCCCTCATCTCTTTCAGGTGGATGTGTTTTTCCCATAGGCTGGACTTCCAGTGGCCCGAGACCTTATGAATGCCTGTTCAAGCACCCCCCCCCAGACTCATCTGAAGTGTTTATGCACATTTCTTGACTCGGGTCTGTGCCTTAAAAGGTAATCCTGGATTGAAGTTCACCTGTGTCACCCACCATAGGTTCTCCTTCTTGAGAGAAGGTAGAATAAACCTCTTTCTTCTCTTAAGGACCCTGCTCAAATGTTCCAAATTATGTCACCAAAAAGAAATAAAAGTCCAACCAGACTGTTGTAATAATGGCTGTCATACTGAAAATTTAATTTATTTGGCACAGTGTAGATCTTGCCCCAGTTTTTTATGTGGGCAAGACTAACTGCAAGTTCAAGACCAGAATACTAAATCATCTCTCTTCTATTAGACTCAGAGATGAATGTAATGCCCTTTACCAACATGTAGCCCTTTTTTCCGGACCACTCCTTTTCCTTTATGTCATTAACTAGGATCAAGATGAACAAAAGAGGGGGGGATGTGGTGAATATAACAGTATATACAGAAGTGCAATGGATTATAGAATTAGCAGCTGACAGCCCACCGGGATTAAATACATCTATACCTTTAAAACCTGCCTTAAAAAAGTGGTGGGCTAAACAATGTATGTGATTGTTTCTTTTAAAATGAATGTTTTAAATGATATATGAGTCTTCATTTGTATTAATTTTTATTGTCTGAAGAAGGGTTTTCTACCCGGAAGTGCTAACATTTGTTTTATAATAAACTATTACAATGGTCTGGTTGTATTTTGCTTTCTTTTTGGTGACATTCTTAAGAGAAAGCATGAGAGGGATTTGTGTGTTCAGTAGGTAAGAGTGTTGAGACCATACATTTTTCAGGTACCACTGAATTTTCTACATGTGCAGCCTGGATAAAGAAAGCATTTGTATGGTTGCTACCATGAATCCTAGTGCTCTTAGAATCTCCTTGGCTGAACAGGCTTTGAGGAAGGTTAGGGACTGAAAGTAAATTGTGAGGATCTGTACCTTTTCCTGTGGCAATGAGGCATGCATGTGTTTCTTGTCCAGTTTGAAAGCCAAGAAAACTAGGTTTTGAGTGGGCTGGAGGGAATTTTTTTTGAAGTTGATAGTGAACCCCAATTGTAGGAGGAGGTTGAGTGTTAATTGGAGGTGCTGCAGTAAGATTGGAGGTGAAGAGGCCTGGATAAGCAGATTATCTAGGTAGGAAAATATTTGTATTACCAGAGTCCTGCAAAAGGCTATAGCAGTTACTAGGTACTTTGTGAATACTCTGGGGACTGAAGAAAGCCCAAAGAGACAAAGCAGTAAACTGAAAGTGAGATAGCCAGTTTAGAACCTCCGGAATTTCCTACAGGAGGGCATATGGGGATATGCAGGTTGGCATCTTTCAGATTTGAGGAGACTAGAAATGCCTGTGGGAGATCTCATAAAGGGAAGCAGGGCCTGAAGGGAAATCATTTTGAAAGTGGGAACCTTAAAGAACATGTTGAGCCAAGAGAGATCCAGTATGGGTCTCCACTGCCCTTCTTTTCTTGGAATCAGAACAGTCTGGAGTAAAATTCTTGTCCCACAAACTGAAGAGGCACTGATTCTATCATGCCTTGAGACTGTAGTTCCAAAGGATGGAAAGACGATTTGACTGAATGTGGTGTGTAAGTTTAATGTCATTCAAGGAAGGTAGGTCTTTCCAGGACACACAGTAGCCCATTTTTATGATCATAGGATCATAGGAGGTTACTAGGCTAATGGTCCCAGGGCTTTTATAAGTCTAGCCAAGTTCAATCCTTGTTCCAAAGGGTGTCTGATTCAAGCAGACAATAAAATCAGCACCTATTGCCCCTGTCCAAGAGGGGCACAGGTGAGACCCCTTGGGTGAAGTTCCAATTACCCATCCAATTGTCCAAATTGCACTTAAATAGAGCCAATGAGGGGCTTTGTTTAACATGAATAGGAAGCTTGTTCCAAAGTGGGGCAACCTCTGTGAGACAAATCTGTCTTTCCAGCAAGTTCTGTTGATGTCACATACCAGGTTAAGGTCCTTTCAGCGAGTAATTCATGTGCTGTTTGACTTGTGAATGTGCAGCATTTCCATCAAAGTTGGGTCAGAGATTACTTTATATTCAAGGCACAGGTCACCTTTCAGCAGTCTGTATGACACAGAGTAAATTCACAATGATTTCAGTCTGTGCACATAAGACATCTTGAAGACTCTGAATTTTCTTCATAAGGAACCTGTGTGGCCTCTCCAATTGCTGCAGGTATTTTGGAAAGGATTATACCAAAGGGAGCATTATACTCTATTATTGGCCTGATAAGGGAAGAGTACAGGGGGTTATAACCTCTTTTTTCTAGAGGCAATGCCCCTACTCATGAGATGAGCAATATAAAATGCCCTTCTTACCTCTGTGGAGACATGGTGATTGAAGTTAAAGTTGCTATCAACCTGTGTGCCCAGATCTGTCACCACTGACTGTGTGCTTATAGTATTGCTATTAATGTGGTAGTTTGCAGGAACATCACCCTTGCTGAAGGGGATGATAATTCATTTTTTTTGCATTAAGTTTAAGATCATGACTTTGGCACCAGTCATTAGTCTGCATAAGACCTTCTTGCAGGGTGTTGACATTGCTAGGGGTTTCAATGATTGCTTCCAGTTTGCAGTCATCAGCAAATTTTGTCAGCCACAGTCTTTTAGTTTTAGCCTGCACTTCAGAGAAGTATATTCCGAAGAGTAACACCACTAGGTACAGGGTTTGCTGGAGGAGGTGGAGTCCCCTATTTTGACTGTATGAGTTCTATCAGTAAGCCAGTTTTGCAACCCACCTGACAATATATGGGTTGATACCCAGCTGGGTGAGTTTATCAATGATACCTTAGTGGGGGATTGTGCCAAAGGCCTTGGCTAAGTCTAGGTAGACCATATGCCCAGATTTGCCCTCATCTAGGGCTTTGGTGACTGTCTCGAAGAAGTCCACCAAGTTTAATAGGCATGATCTCCCCTTGACAAAGCCAAATTGGGTGTGGTTGAACATGGTGGATAGTATCCAGTTGTCTGTGGTAATCTTCTCCCAGTATGAGATCAACTGTGTAAGCCTTTTTGAGAGGGGGTAGGGTAGGACTAAAGTGGAGGGTAAAAAACAGTTTAGACAAGAAGGAAGGCTCCCCAAAGGAACACTTATCTGAATTTGAGAAGGTTAACGGTACAAATGATCATGTAAAGATCAGACTGATGGTTGTAAGACCTGCATTTGGGCTGGTGGTGAGATAGTCTGAGGATTTGTGCTCATGTGTTTGTTAATATAACCCTATGCTTGTGAGCTGAGGTCATACGTTGGACATTTGCTCCAGGGAAGGTTTAAGCTTTAATACCCTGGCCAGACATCAGTGATCTGTTTGGAATACTGCAACATTGACTTCAGTCATGACATCAAAAGTTATACCTTGTAGTAAAAGAAGCTTTACTTGTGTTAGTGTACTGTAATACCGAGAGGGAAAAAAAGTAAAAGTTGTAGTAGCTTGAATTGTTTTATGGTTTTGGAAATTGTAAAGCACTTATCATTGCCTTATAATCAGCAACTGGAAGCCAAGTGTATTTTTGATCCTGTGGTTGCTTTAAAAGTTGCAATACAATTCATGCTGCTACACACAAAAAGAGAAATAGGCAGTCTAAAGTTTTTACAACCTTTTATGCTGTTTTTCATTCTTGCTGTTATTCTATGGTTGCTTCTCTTTATTGCTGAAAAGTAAGTGAAAGATGTTTAACAAAGTGATGTTTTTCCTGACATTCAGAGCAAAATTTGGCAGTTGATACACTACACAGAGGATTATGACTGGGTGTCTGATCATAACATTGTGGATTCTGATTTATTCTCTGATTTATAGCCAGCTTTTTTATGTGCTTGAGAGATGAATACTATGAAATTCACCTCAAGAGCGAAGATCAAGATGTGAATCTTGGCATCATGGCATCCATGTCCAGAACATGTAATAAAGGGTTATGATCAGTGACCCAATTGTAATTCTTTGTAATGCATGGAGCTTTACATGATCTATGTACAAACAGTTACAGAAAAAAGTGTATAAACTTTTAACCTTCTGCCACTTTTTTTTTTTTTGCTGACTGACACTGTCCTCTTTTAAACTAGTGCTTATGTGTGCTTAACAAAAGCTTGTTAAGCATCTTTCTGATGTTAGAAAGATTCCTGACAAGGTTGCCTTTTTCCATTTTCAAAGTGTAATCACAGTTCTCCAAGTCTCCAAGTACTATAAAGTTGTTATATGCCTGAGAAGTGACTCAAGAAATTGTAAGCAGAGTAAATTATAGCAGACATGTGGCACATTAATTGTAGCCCATCTCAAACAGATAGGTCTTAAGATCACATTTAAAGCTGACAAGAGTTGGGGACTTCCTCAGCCAACCAGGTAGCAAGTTCTAGAAATAAAGACCTTGATAACTTAAAGCCCAATTTCCAGATCACTCAGTTTAAAAAGAAGGAACTGGTAGCAGGCCCTGGGCCCATATCATGAGCAACGCTTCCACAGATAAGAAGGACTTAGACCATTCAGGACTAAATAAACAACCACAAGAACCTTGCACATGATTTGCCTTTTTATAGGCAAGCACTGCAATCTCCATAAAACCAACGTAATATGTTGATACTTTAATAACCTAATTAGTAATCAGACTGTGTGTAGAGTACTATGCGAACTGTGAATGAACAACTTTTATGTCTGGTATAGGACTTTTCAAAAGCCCTACCAGGAACAGACACTCATCTCCCCCACTGTAGCGAAGTCAGGAGAGGGAATAAGGTGCTTGATCAGGAAAAGATTCCAATGGTGGAAACAATATGAATTGGGGGTGACTGAAATCTGGTCTTACCCTGTCAGCCGGTAATAAATGATCACCTCAAAGGCCCTCACTCTAGACACAAAATGTAGCTTGTCTCCATAATAGAAAATGTCTAAGGGCAAGACTAGCAAACCATTTGCATGCAAAGCCATTGCCACCACCTTATTCTTGTTACGTTTAACCCGTGTGCTGACCATTAACTCATGCATGCATTCCAGGTCACTTACAAGGTATTAGAATCATGTGGGAATGAAAGGTACTGATGAATGTCATCATGCACAGGAATGTTATTGTAGCCCTCTTAAAGGAATAATATTTCCCAGAGTCAACATGTATACTGTGAAAAAGAAGAGAGCGTATGTTGGAGTCCTGCAGTACTCTGCAATCGAGAGGGTAGAAGGAAGATGAAATCAAGCCAGATACCATTCTCATGGTGCACTCAGGGAGATAGGAGGCAAACCAGACTAGGAGAGCACCGGCAATACCACATCAACTGAATGATCTGCCATATCAGATACTGAGCTAGAATAAAGACATTGATAGCTCACACCTAGGAAATCAGAGCCATATCAGAATTGTATCTAGCTCTAATACCAGAGTGAAAAGGGTGACCAGTGTAATTATCTTAAAAATATATTCCATTGGGAATTGTGGGAACAATACATACAAGGGAGGAATGAGGTTTAAAAGGCTATGTAATGTTTGAGTGAGTAAGATTGGGTAGATTATAAGTGATGTATAATGTTTGCAACTGGGAGTGTATCAGTATAGTTTGTGATGTAAAATGCTTGCAACTAGGATTGGGTCGGTGTGGTTTGTTTTCATTTATATAGATGCATGATTGCCTGTGAAGTAAGTGATGGTTTAATAAAGATGTGTCTTATTTAAAAAAAAACAGGAATTTAATAATTTATGTAATATTGCTTAGGTTATATGATATATAGCAATATATGTAAAGTATAATGTTTGTTATGTCAGTATGGTTTTACTACTTTTAAATGAATGTGAATTTGCCTATTTCACAAGTGATGATTCAATAAAGGTGTTTGAAAAAAAATAGATTCTATTTGAATCTCAATTACTTTCTTAAAAAGTTTGCCAATAAACAGAACATTTGAGTTCAAGTGATAGTTGCCCAGATTGTCTGAATCTAAGCCAGGCTTTTTGAATATAAGGGTGACAGAGGTCTCATTTACTTGTGAATTAAATATTTCAGCCTCAGGTGAGGCAGCGACAAAGTGAAAGAGATACAGACCTTTGACCTCTAAGTATGACAAAACAAGTTTAGTTGAACAAAGACACAAAGCACTTGCCATTGTTATACATAGTAAAAGTCATGGAGATAAGACCACTGCAGTCAACAGTTGTAAACTCACATCAGCCTAGAGGGAGGCTCAGCTCTTGGAGACAAATCATAGAGCCTGAATTGGTGTTTTTTGATGCCAATGATCTGATGAGGGCAACTTGGAAGAAAAACTGGACTACTAGGTCACACTCATTAAAGAATTAAACCATTCATGTGGAAAAGCAGTCTAGACTGCGGACTCACTCCATCACATACTACAAGGAATATGGATAATTTGCCACAGCAGGGATCTTCTGAGACAAATGCGCTGATTTGTTATGTCTGATGTTTATCTGGTAAACAGCCAAATGACATTCCAGGAAACTGATTGATGTCAGTTACACTCCAATCTTTATCCTGATCTCCTGAGCATCCAGAGCTCGCGGAGTCAAACCATGACTGTTGATGAATCATGTGGCTAGGACCTACATATCTTGGGCCCACCTCATCAGGTGTTAATATGAAAAGTTGATTATAAGCCTTAACAAGCCCATAGAGACTGGTGGCATTACAGTCATGAAAATTATTCAGCAGAAGAGAAGTAAAGAGCCCAGAGATAATTGAACCAAAACTACTGTACTGAACATAGCCAACATGTGTGGCTTAGGCTGGACTTGGCCAAGCTTCAGGTTAATCACGGAGTGGTCAGACCAAATGACAGGCTCTGCCACCAAGCCACTCACCATCACACCAAGCTCTAAGACCTAGTCCACAGTATGACCAAATATATTGTTAGCAGTGTTAACTACCTGACAGAATCTGAATCTTTTTTCTAGTACAAAGGAATTCTTTAACAAAAGCCACTGACTCCCCATCAACCCTCAGACTGAGTTCCCCCAGATCCAACCATCAGGGGAACACCATCACAGGAAAGACAAGGAAGATGGTAAACTCTTGGAAGAACATCTCACACAGCTTTGTGGACAGTAGATAAGGAGGCATTCATAAGTTGCTCCTGTAATCATAGATACCCAGATGAATTGGTACAGCCAAAGTTGGTCTGATTCAACTCAATGACTGAACAATGGATAATATCAACCCCATCCACCAATCATATTAAACCTCAAGTGCTGAATAACTAAGAACCTGTCAAGGATCAAAATAGAGACACTTTTTTCATCTAATCAAATATCAGTAATAAAGGCCAAATCCATGTCAAAGAGCAGAGCTGAGAAAAGTACCAGTCTTGTTGTGAACACGCCCACATTAAAGTACAGCACTTGAGTAAGAACTCCAGAGCAACAAATTCCATCTATCTGTCTCTGATAGTTACTGGTACCAACGGATACCACACTAACACAGGTTTTACATAGGCAACATGTGTTTCTTGCCCCATTACGAGATCTAAAATGAAGTTGTATCTGACGTAAAAAAGAGCCCTGATGTCATTAGCTCTTGCCACTAGTGAAACCAATCATATGCATTTTAGAAATGTCCAGGTTGGATCATAAAACAAATTTAGGCAGTTCGGGATAATAAAAGGGTGATGGACTGTAGCCAGTTTGTTGAGTACACCAGCATAAACTGGTATAGCAAATCTGCTGGTTGATAAAGTCAACTCAGGTTTTACCTCCTCATCATCTCCAGTCACTCCCCATGAAATACCCTCTACCATTCCTTTGCCTATTATCATAAAGGAACATGTCATCACTGCACTCTCTAAAGCTAGGAACACAGCATCCATGGGCCCTGATGGAATCTTCAAACATGACCTAGCAGACCCACTTGGATCTCTATTTAACTACAGTCCCCAGACAGGCTTTGTTCCAACAGAGTGGAGAACAGCAACAGTCATCCCTCTGCACAAAGGGGGACCATCAACAGACCCAGGAAACTACCAACCCATAATTCTGACTAGTCTCATATGCAAGGCTATGGAAAGGATAATCATCAACCTGACTGACAGCAACACAGGACATCTCCAGGCTCTAGATCTAACCCAATTCAGCTTTGTGAAGTTCTGGCCTGGCCTGGCCAGTCTGGTGGACTTCTTTGAGAAGGTCATCAAGGCCATGGATGAGGGTAATACAGTGCATACTACCTACCTAAATAAACTCACAAAATTGGGCATAAACCTCTGTGTCACCAGATGGATAGCCAAATGGCTCATGGATGGGACACATGTTGTTAGAGTGGGAGAATCCACATCCAGCAAGAGATCAGTCACCAGTGGAGTACCACTGGGTCAGTGCTGGGCCCCTCCTGTTTGGGATATACTTATAAAATATTAAGGCAAATGTAGATGGCCTTTGGCTGACCAAGTTTGCTGATGAATGCAAGTTGGGGGCAATCATTTATTTCCCAAACAGTGTTGAAATCCTACAGAATGGTATGACGCAGACTAATAACTGGTGTCGGAGACATGGCATCAAACTAAATGTGAAGAAGTGCATAATAATATCATGTGGGAAATCAAATATCTCTGAAAATTACTACATTGATAACACCCCCCCCCCCTAAGTGTGGCCCCAGTGTTGAGTGATCAGGATACTCAGATAGATAGTCATCTTAACTTTGACCACCATGTGTCCAATGTGCTGAGGAAATCCTTCAGTGTAGCTCAGTTTATAAGTAAAGGCATGGCATCCAGATCTAAGAATGTTTGGCTCAGCTTATAAGTAAAGGCATGGCATCCAGATCTAAGGACGTCATAGTACCACTGTACTTGACGCTCATCAGACCAATAATCAAATACAATGCACCCTTTGTCATGTACCTGACCAGGCACATGCTACAGTTTGAGCATTCTCAGAAGTTTCTCACCAAAAAAAAAAAAAAATACACTTGCCTCTATTCCTTTACTGCCTACACTAGAGGTATGTAGCAGCCTTGTGCCATCTGTATCTGTTTATGGTCTGCACTAGTTTTATGTAGGAACTTTGTGCCACCTATATCTGTTTACGGTCTGCACTAGTTTTATGTAGGAACTTTGTGCCACCTGTATCTGTACCTTTGCTGCTGTGAAACCAGTATCAGCCTCCACAAAAAAGAAAGCAACTGCATCAAGCCAATTCAGCACAGTTGTTGAGTAAACCCAAATTGTATGAATATGCTTTTACAGTAGCCTTCCCTGAAATAAGACATTGTGTTAAGATTTATCAATTGACACCGGGATTTAAAAATGGTCTCATTATGAAGCAATGATCCCCAAGACACTCATGAACCATATCAATTAACAGAAACTCTTTAAAAGCAAAAAGGGAGGAAAAAATAGTAAACACTTTTTCCCAGGGGTTAGCCCCTTTTTCTCCCATGGGATGCAAGCACCCAACTTCCCCTGAACTTATAAATATCAGCTCCATGGTTGTTCAAATATAGAGAAGAGAAACCTGAGAAACCAAAGGGATCACTGCTGGTGTACACACACAAAATGCACAGGCAGTGAGTTCTTACTGAAAACATTCACTGGATGTCTGTTTATTGGCTTCTTATGATTCAGGCACTTGAAGCTCAGGAAATTTGATCTTCACCACTGTTGATACACCTTCAAAAACAATGAATTGCTAATAAGAAGCAACTGGGGCAAAGAATTCAGCGCACATATCTCAAATGTTTTGTCTAGATATCAACAGAGTTAGTGTGGGAAAAGGTAATAAGGAAATTGTGATATTAAAAATATGCTCATCTTTCCTCATATGAAATGAGTAAATTTATTTTGTGCTTTCAGAAAAAAATATTGCAAAATGATGCACAAGCTGAAACTGTGTGGAGGGAATATTTTATATATTTGTAGAATATTTCTAGATAATGCTAGTAGGCTCTATTTCGCTTAGAAGCTCGTAGTTTTATCTCAGGTTACACAAACAAGTTCTTGTCTGTGCTAAAATTATTACATCAAAGTAGTGGAAGTACAAATGTTGTATTCAGGTTTAAAAGGCATTAAATATTTTAAATGTTCTTTCATGCTGTTACTCCGCTGTCATTTTGTTTAAGTTCTCATTTTAGGTGTCTTAGGTGCATTTCATTATACTGTTTATAACTCTACATGTGTTATTTTCTGAAGCTCCAGTAGAACACTTGGTTAAAGAATACATAAAACCTGAATAAATAATAAGTGTTTGTGTTGGAGTATATTTTGTACTATCCAATTGTGCAAAGACAGATTTTATTTAGTTTAAAATCTATACTGGCCCGGGATTCAGCAAGCTCTGCACGGCATGCAGGAATAGTGCAAGAGCTGCTGGAGGCAATATGGCCGCCGAGAGATCCAGGAACAAGCTCCTGGGAAGTGCATGAGCGTTCCTGCAATACTCCTGCACAGACACAGCTCCTGTATGCTAATTACCCCATTTGCAGGTAAAAACTATGCAAATTAGGTGAATTAACAATCCAGGAAGCTGGTAGCTGTCCGTGCAGGATTAGTGTAACCTGCAGAAATGTACACGGTTAGTAACCAAGTACATTTCTGCAAACTACAAAACGGAGCCATGACAGCTCCAAATAAATGGTGTATATAATGTGCAAGGCATGCCAATGGCCAAATGTATGGCCATTGACATGGAAAACAGTTTCAAAATAACAAAAAATAACTTTTATTTTTTTTTTTGGCAAACTTCAGCCGTTTAAGCGTAGGGCAGCGGCGTGCAAACGGGATCAGCCAGAAAATAAAACTTAGACCTTCAAAAAACTTTTTATGCAAAATCACAATTTTGCCATTATAGTCAATGGCAGGCAGAAGACAACAAGGCCAGTGAATAGTGGTTGCTAAGGGGGAAAGCTCAGTGTCAGACTTGTAACTAAGCATTAGCAGGCAATTCTATGCAAATGAGGGGAATGATACTGAATCACAGATTGTCCCTCATGGCTAGCCTGCACCCAACCGTGTAGGTGCAGGAAAATCATGGTACAAGCCTAAGAGTTAGCTGACATCATAGAGGAGTGTGTCAGGCATACTGTAAGCTTATTGGAGCTCTGTGGCTTGGGTTTGCCCTTAGCTTAGCAGAGCTAAGTAAGGGGGTATGTCTGAAGCTGCTTAGTACTCTTTACATTGCCTAAATGTGTGTGCATGCCATGCACCGGGTTTTAAACAAAAAAAAATAAATAAATAAACCAGGAAATAGCAGCTCCATTCACATCTGAGTACTGGGTTTGTGTGGCGCACCTCGGGGCTTAAAGAGGAAGGCAATGGGAAGGGAAAACAGCAGTAGGAAGGTAATCAAGGAGAACTAGCATAGCTGGAAGGTGAAATGTGTCAGAATCAGCCAATTACAAAGGCAGCAGCCCAGCCCAGCACACTACTATAAACTATGCAAACACCTTTCCCTCTGTTTTTTCCCACAAACTCTACACCACCAGTGTACACAAACAGGGAAATTTTACCTAACAAAAGCAACAAAATGATAGGGGCTGCATTCACTCTCATAAATCAATATGTGGAAGAGGCTGAGGGTGGTGAGGATGAGAAAGCTGACGACCAACCCACAGTGAGGAGAAGGAGGAGAAGAGTGTACAGACCCAGGGTAACCAACCAGGGGCTACATAAGCTGGAGATAGTGGAGCACTATAGGGTGGACAGGGACCTCCTACAGCAAATTGTTGAGCTGTGCCGGCCATGCCTCACACACAGAAACAACAGAGGGGAACCCATCCCAGTGGATACCAAGGTATGTGTAGGCTTAACAATACTAGCCACAAGTACCTTCCAAAGGCCAACTGGGGATATCATGGGGATCTCACAGGCATCAGCATCCAGGGTACTCCAGCAGTTCCTGGATGCCATGTCAGCAAATGCCGGTGAGCACATATATTTCCCCAAAACCCACGAGGCACTGACCAGCAATATGCGTCTCTTCCACCAAATAGCAGAATACCCTGAGGTAGTGGGTGGTATAGACTGCATGCACATACACATCAAAGCACCACCTGGTAAGCAGGGTAGGATCTTCATAAACCGCAAGGGCTTCCCCTCCATCAACTGCCAGGTCATGTGCGATGCCCAGGGCATTATAATGAATGTGTGTGCTGGCAGCCCTGGAAGCTATAACGACTCCCACATCTGGCATATGATGCAGCTATACCAGAGATTTGCCAATGGGGACATCCCATATGGTCACCTAGTAGGGGATGCTGGTTATGCACTGGAGCCTTGGCTGATGACATCTACTTTGGCAAGCCTGCTGATGTCATTCACCTTGAAATACACATTTGGGGAAAGACTAGACCTATGAGCTCCATGGCGTGTGTGATAAATGCAGTATACTGTAGTAGCAATACATAGCTAAATAGGGGGTTGAATCTCAGCACTGTTTTGTGTGTGTATGTGTGTGTGTGTGTGTGTGTGTGTGTGTGTGTGTGTGTGTGTGTATATTTGTCATCAGTATCTTGTGTGGAGGTAGCTGTGATTGTTTAATAACAGGACTCATTATAGGGTGGGTTTTGCAAATTTCTTATATGGAGGACCTAGTATATGTCACAATGTCCACCTTACAAGGACAACAGATGTCAAACAGCAGAGAGGCTGGTGTAGACAATCCATACCCCTACATGTGACATTATGTATTGGGGAACAATATAGACAACCCTTGTATTACCCAGAGAACACTCTCTACACATGTCTCATACACAAACACACTTGGCTAGGCAACAACCACTGTGTTGGTAGTTCCCTGCATATTGCCTGCAGGTAGTAACCATGGTGTGATTGCAGTGGACTACAGAGGACATGGCACCCTGTTCCACTCCTACAGTAGGCAAATAATTGCTTACAGTGGTCCTTTGCTATGTTCCCCACTGGATGCCTGCAACAACTGTAGAGTCAGCAAATGTAACCTACAAAGGAAATACCATGCCTTATACACATGCCCTGTATGGACAGATGCCACTAACACCAGTGAATACCTATATCATGCTGTCAATGTAGGTGCAGGATCAACCTCAGTTCCATAGCCAGTTCTCACCACATGAGGTCAGGAATGCCACATCAGATGATAACAATCTGTTCACACAACATGCCCCGGACACCCCAGGTACATCCCAGACACCATCCATGTTATGGAATATAGAACACATACATGGCAAGCATTGCACAGCACTGGCCACCCACAATAGTAACCCAGATGAGTGGATGGTGAATACAATACCCACCTGTGTGGGCCAATTCAGGGACTACATCCATGAGCCACACTGCAAACCAGTGTTATGTGGCCTGATGTCAAGGTAGACCCTTTGCCTAGCCTTCTACAGCCTTCTGGCACAGTCAACCACTACACACCTGTGAAGCAATGAACCCATGCATGTCAGTACTGGCAAGTGTGTGTGTGTGTGTGTGTGTGTGTGTGTGTGTGTGTGTGTGTGTGTGTGTGTGTGTGTGTGTGTGTGTGTGTGTGGAGATTAATGATTTGGAAGCCATTCACACTGACTACACTACCATTGCCCTACTGAAGCATGCCTTCTGATGTCAGTCACCTTGACATACCCTTTGCCCATATATCAGCCTGATAACCTCTGTGGTGCATGTGATACATGCGTAATACTGTAGTGTAGAAAACTAGTTAGTTAGGAATTCTAATCCTGACCCTGCCAACTGTGATAATGTGTGTGAGTCCCTGAGACAGTGTTGTTGTGTCGCCCATGACACCTGCTTTTGTGGACAGGCACATGTACTACACCTAACTTATACCTCCATTATCACTGTTGCTGATGTCACTCACCTTCAGATATACCTTTGGACAGCTCTCCAACATGTAAGCTCTGTGACACATGCAATAACTGCATAAAAATGTAATAGCAATCCATAATCAGGCAGGGGTTTGAAACCCAGTACTCGTAAGTGTGTGACACAAACACGCTTAGCTCTTACTCTCCTACCCCCTTACATTGTCTCACTCTCACTCCCTCTCTGGTGGATATGGAAAAGTACACCTGCTTTGCTTAGGCAGCAGCTTGTGTTTTGTAAGTGATGCTCATGATCAGCTGATAGCCTGTGCATGAATTGCAGCCCTCCACTAACTGATTGCATGTGGAACAGATGTGGTAGCATTGTCATAGCCAATTGCATGGAAGCACACTCCTATAAGTAGGAACATCATGTTGTTGTTGGCCCTTTGCATTTAATGTGAGCAGGACTTCATGTCATTGTTTGGCAAACAGCATTACAGATGGTAGTGGGATATACCTCTTACAACATACACTGTGGAGACAGGCCAACAAACAGGAGGGAGATGTTCCAGACATAAGGACAGAATGTAAATCTTGCTCTTCTACATTTGAAGTAATGGTTTAACAGGGTTTGTGTGAATATGGCTGGTCTACATGATTTAATACCTGTCATGACAGTATTATGTGGTTGAGGAAACTCTCACCTGTAGGGCTATCTGCAGACTGGCCAGTGTTTGGAGTCTTACATGTGTTGTGTTACTCACAGATGACCTGTCTTCAGAAATGCAGTAGCATAGTCTGAGGATTGCAGTCAGTACATGGTGACAGCCTTGAGAGTTACTGACTTCATATCCCTCAGAAGACATATGTCACAGCAACCCTGTTACACCAGTAAATGTATGAGTTTATTACAGCACCATGTCAATATTGGCCCTGTGTTTGTGCCTCCAGCCACAACTCTGTCAATCCTTGTACATATGTCATGCAGTAAGAGGTGCATATGTTCAGTACACCATTATTTATTGACATCATACCTGATAACAAGCCAATGAGATATCAGACTGCTAGACATGTTATGTATAATAGGGCTTATATTTGAGGACAAAACCTGGACATTCTGTTGTAGTGTGTGTACAGTAGTGAGGTCTGTGTACTTATGGTGATTGTCAGCAGAATGTGTATTGTGAATATGTACCTTGGCCTGTGTACAGACTGTGGTAGATGTCATTGTTCTTGGTCTTGTTCTATCTGATGTTGCATGCTGCTCAAGTGTATGGTACCCTATTGGCTTACATGTTTGTAGGACCAAACCCACACATGTCCCATACCACAGTCAGGCATTGGAATCCACTGTGTATTGGCCCAGTATATGTAGGGTTAGTGTGTGAGTGGCCCATATGAGG
>NC_056730.1:395247243-395289743 GCF_019279795.1 Protopterus annectens | reverse complement strand
CAAACAGGATTAAACCCGCTTACTACTACTTAAAAGTGCCTACTCCTCCTTACTCCCACACTAATTTAGAAACAAATAAAACATGGGTCTTGGGAAAGTGGTAGATTTGGACACTTTATACATCTTTTACACTATTTGCTGTATAGCATGGATTTATCATTCATTACACATTATAACTTTGTTTAGTATCCCCGATTCATGTGTATGTATACTGTACGGGGCACTTGTGTTTACCTGTGGATTTTACCACATTATTACAATGACACCTCATATCTGCACTTAATGCAGCACTCCAGTTCACAAATATATGTTATTTAGTAGGTTATACAGCAAAAAAATTGTTCATGAATTGCTTTCACATGGGTAATACAATTTACTACAGAGAGGATCGAACCAGGAATGACTGCTCACAAAGTGTATGCTCTGACCACTACACTAATGCAGTACTGCTTCAATTGCATGTATCTTACTATTTATCTTTTTGTGCTATTTAAGCTACAGTATGCATAGCTAAGCAATGGGCAAACCCACACAGCTATAGTTAAATTTAATCTGTTTGATAAAAAAAATTCTAGTGTTATTTTCTCCAGGAGGGGACAGGTTTTACTTATTGATGTGGATTTCTGCATGCATCTGCACATTTGGCAGACATCCTGGCAACCCCCCATACCTCTCAACGTCTTCATGCAAAATATCTGGACAAACTTGACAAAATGAGGTACAACCTGGGACATATTTTAAATATTGCTCTTATAAACTTAAGTAAGTTGCTAGAGTAACAGGATGTTTTAATATAACTTTTCTGAAGGATTTGGAGTCTGAAACTCAAATGTATGCCATAATTTAATGACTTCAATCCTGAGATCATCCCAGTGATTTGCCAGGACAAATGAGATACAGGCCAAAAGTATGAGTAAAAATCTGGACATTCTGTGAAGATCTGTACAGCTGAGAGGTATGCAACCTCCTGTGAGCATTCTTGCTCTTTGTAATTGCTGAATGACAATTGTTGAGTGCAGGGTTGTGTATATTGTGAGAGCTCTGCTCTCAGACATACCTTCTGCACTCGTCGACACTTTGTGTCAGTTTAGGAGCAGAGGCAGCACACCTTCATAACTGTGCATGGCGCACTGCCTGGCTCCTCTTAAAAAATAAGTTATGTCTTACCATAACATTCCATCTGTATTGTAGATCTTTATTCATTCATTACTGTTATTGTTAGGACCTCGGTTCCGTCCTCAGAACTGATATGGTCGTTTCCCAGCTCGCACAAGCCAAAACCTCACAGCTAAGAACCTACCCACAATGCCCCTCTCCTAGATACTCCAGATTGAGTTTGCCTGCCCTAGATAAAAGATGTAGTAATAGGAAAAAAGTAGGAGGCTCTGTATGAGCAAATACCCTAACCAGGAGTACCTGAAGTCCACCAGGAGTCCAGGCAGGGGGAAGGAGGGTGGGAAGTAATGAATGAATAAAGATCTGCAGCACAGATGTAACATTATGGTAAGACATAACTTCTTTATCTGATGTTGTAAATCTTTATTCATTCCTTACTGTTAGGACCGAGTCCCCAGCTACTTGAGTCTTGGGTGGCCCTAAGGAAGGATATTCCTGAGCACCATAGAACCAAAAGATGCTCATCACCTGGAGGCCAAATCCAATTTGTAATGAGATATGAAGGTATGAGGTCTTGCCCACGTGGCTGCTGCGCATATATCATTCATAGAGGCTCTGAAATGAAAAGCTACAGAGGTAGCCATAGATCTGGTAGAATGAGCCTTTATTCTGGAAGGTAAGGGTAACTTATTCTGTTGGTAGATAAAGGTAATGACGTTTCTAAGCCAAGAGGATAAAGTCACTTTGGAAACAGGATTGCCCAATCTGGGTCCTGCAAAGTCCACAAACAATTGGCCTGTTTTCCTGAAAGATTTAGTCCTGTCCAAATAACAACAAAGCTGTTGGTGCACATCAAGGGTGTGCAAAAGGTACTCCCCTCTATTAGAATGTCTTGGGAAGAAAACGGGCAGGTCAATAGATTGGTTAATGGAAAAAACAGAAATGACCTTGGGCAAGAAGGAGGGGTCAGTACGAAGGGACACCTTATCCATGTGGAAGATCAAGTAAGGACTCTTGACATTCAAGGCCTGCAGCTCAGATACTCTTCTTGCTGAGGTGAGAGCTACTAGAAATATGGTTTTCCAAGACAAAAATTTCAAATCACATGGATCAAAGGGCTCAAAGGGAGAGCCTGTAAGAGACTGAAGTACCAGAGTCAAGTCCCAGGGATCTAAGGGAGGCTTGACCAGAGGTTTAACATGCAATACTCCCTTCAAAAAGGTCTGCATAGGCAGTGTGACATAATTGAAGAATTTTCAAGACCATTATGAAAATTGGCGATAGCTGCTAAGTTTACAGTGATCGTTGAAGCTGAGGCTCCTGCATGCAGAAGAGTAGTCAGGTATTACAGAATCTTTTGAATAGGCATAGAGAAAGGGTCTACATTCTGGTCTTTGGCCCAGATAGAGAACCTAGTCCATTTACTAGAATAAGCCTTTCTAGTGGAAGGTTTGCGTGAGGCCAGAAGAATTTCATGAACAGGAGATGGGATGTCAGGCAGCCTGGCAATCATTGGAAGTGGAGGAACCAGGCTGTGAGCTTGAGACTGTGCAGGCTCACATGAATCAATCCCTGAAGATGGGATAACAGGTCCTGGGAATGATCCAGGATTCACGGGCTCTGAATCAGATAAGGCCATAGAAATGGGAACCAGACTTGACGTGGCCAGTAAGGAGCAATGAGAATCACTTTGCTTTTCAACCTCTGAGCTTTTTGGAGACATTTTGGAATGAGGGGAAATGGGGGAAAGGCATACAGAAGACCTGGGGGCCAATCATGCTTTAGAGCATCCCTCAGTAGTTCCCCCTGAGGGGGGATCAAGGCAAAATAGCTCCTGCATTTGTAGTTCAGGAGGGAAGCTTCCTGCTCAGATTGTCCGCAATAAGCTTGGAACTCCCGAGAATGTGTGTTGCTATATGTAAGCGATTGGAAGCTATCGCCTAGTGGCAAATCCTTATGGCTTCCCATCACAGGGGGGTAAGATCTGCTTCCACCTTGCTTGTTGATATACCAGATGACTGACATGTCTGATTGAATTGCAATGGTCCCCAAGGGCATGGATGCATGGAACTCTTGCAACGCTAAGAGAACTGCCCTCAGTTCCAGAACATTTATGTGCAAGTTGGCTTCGAGGGGGATCCAGGTACCTTGGACAGTCTTTCCCTGAAAATGCCCCCCCCCACCCTAATAGTGAAGCATCCGTGGTCACTGTGGCCGTGTGTCTGGGGAGACAGAACGGTTGACACCAAAGATTCTTTGTGGCTCCATCCACCATAGCATTTCCTCCTTGCAATGGTTTGTAAGGCATATCATGTAATTCAGTGGGTGGGTTAACAATGACCATTGTGTGGAAAGGAGCCACTGCAGGATTCTCATGTGCAGTCTCGCCAGTGGTACGAAAGTAATGGCAGCTGCCATGGAGCCCAAGAGTTGCAGTACAAGACGTGCTGGTACAAACGTGTGAGAAAGAAGGTCTTGAATTTGGTGTCTTATTTTCAAAAGCCTGTGAGGGGGGAGAGAAGCTTGACAGGATGTTATGTTGAAGACCACTCCAATAACTTCCAGTGTCTTCATTGGAGACATCTGAGATTTGTCTTTGTTGATTGTAAATCCCCAAGCAGAGAGTGAGATCTTGAGTGTAAGAGAGGCTGCGGACTAGGAGATTCCTGGTCGGAGCAGTAAGGAGCCAGTCGTCTAGATAGGGAAACACCTGGAATCCTTGTAGTTGAAGATGGGCTACCACAACTGCCATACACTTGGTGAACACTCAGGGGGTTGTTGAGAGACCAAATGGCAGTGCCCTGAACTGGTAGTGATTGGCTCCCAGACGGAAGCGGAGAAACCTCTGGGAGCGGTGATTTATCTTTATGTGGTAGTACGCATCATCTAGATCTATATAACACATCCAATTGTCCCTGCCTAGAAAGGGAAGAATGGACTGTACTGTGACCATCCAGAATTTTTGAGGACTGATAAGTTTGTTCAGTAGGCTGAGATCCAGGATTGGTCTCCAGCCCCCTGTCTTTTTTGGCACTAAAAAGAACCTCGAGTAAAACCCGGATCCTTTCTGTTCTGGTGGGACTGGTTGGATGACTCTTTTTCTTAGCAGTTTTTCTATTTCTAAGGCTGCTAATTCCCTCTGATTGGGTGGTACATTGGGGATTCATTTGATGGGTCAGGGAGTTAAGTTGAAAGGTATTTGGTAGCCTCTGGATATTATTCTCTGCACCCAAACATCAGTAGTAATAAGATTCCAGGCTGGTAGATGCAGAGAGAAATGACCCCCAACTGCTTCGAGAGGAAAGCAATCAGGCAGCTGCTCAGGAGCTCTGGCAGGGTCTGCCGGAGAAAGAATCTCTGGCTTCCTGGTTACATGGACCCCCTCTTTCTTGAAAGGGGAGTCTTCCATATGAGTTGTCTCCTCTGCCCCAGGGGGATTGTCACCACAAGTGTCACGAAAGGATCCTTGGGATTTCTTGAACCATATCTTTCCCCCTTCTGGTTCCAGGAGTAGGGCCTCTGGGGGTTGGAAAAGCATATGCCCACAGCAGACAAGGTCATTCCATCTTTCTCACTATGTGCAAGTGCGTCACGTACCTTGGGTCCAAAAAGTGCAGATTCGTCAACAGGTGCATTAACGAAGGATGATTTAAAGGGGTCTGCGAAATCACACAACCACATACAAGCATTAAGTCTCATGACAACACCAGATGTGGCAGCTCAAGCTGCGCCTTCGGCGGTGTGAGATATCAAATGCATCAATGAGTTTGAGATGAATTCAAGGGTAGCTAACTGTGAGGCGACAGTGTCACACACCTCATCAGGCAGTACCCCCACCAAAGAGGAAGACAGTTCAGAAATTAGGTCTCTTTGGAGGTGAGTAAAGTATGCCAGATAATTCAGTGACCAAATGGCAAAGGTCACTGAAGCATAGGTCTGCTTCCCTAATCTGTACATGGTCCTGGACTCCCTGTTTGCAGGATGGACATTGGAACTATCTTCTGCCAGTTCCCTCTTGGTAGCCACCACCATGACCATAGAATCAACTGTTAGCTGCTTGGACCAGTGGGTCTGGTCTTCAGGTGTAGATAAAATTTTGTCCGGCTTCCAGGGGACAGGTTCTACATTGTCCGGAGCCTTCCAGGCATGCTGCACAATTAGTTTAACAAGATCATCTGCTGGTGGGGGTCACCCAGGAAGTAGATGGCCAGGCACGGAAGGCCTATAGAAACACCGATTCCTCAGAAGAAGGGTTAGAGGACTTCCATTCCGCCCGCTGTCTGAGGATTTCGACAATGTCTTTGAATGAAAAGTTGTCTGGGGGAGAACAAGGGGACCCTTCCCCCTTATCACAATCAGTGTCTTCTGTGATAGATTCCTCCGTGGAGTCACGGTGCTTCCTCTTGCACTGTTTCTTCTGGGGTGGTTCTCCAGAGGGATTTTCTAAGGAGGATTCCAGAGAAGGGGTTCCCTTCACAATGGGTTCTGGTGACTCCTGTGCCCAGGGACCCAACACACTGGATTGGGAGAGGTGCATGCTAGGGGAGGTTTCTGATACTGGTGTCCTAGGTGCTGGTTGTGAGCCTTCAGAGCGAAGACCCTTTCCATCACCTGTACAGCAGATGCACTCGAACCCACCTCCAGTTGAGGGGTTCCGAGAGAACTGGAAGTCATTGGAACCATGGACACAGATGGTGCCAATGAGAAAATAGGCACCAGGTTAGGTACCAAGGTACAGACAGCCCAAGCACCACTCTGAGAAAGCATCGTATCCATTGTAGCTGATGCTGCAAGGGTGGTTGGCGCCGACAGGGGAAGCACTGCTGTCAGAGCTGAGACAGTATGTACCGAAGTGGGTGCTGGGGGAGGATAAGCAGGGGAAGATGAGATAAAAGTTTCCGAGCCAGGAGAGATGGAAGGTCTAGCTGGAAAGGGCAATCCCCTACCTACCAGAAGCTGGTCCACAACCCACACTAGGTTTAGCTCAGAAAAACTCCTAGTGGATCTAAAAGAGGCTGCAGAAGGGGAATCAGATCTTTCTAGAAAGGGGCTAAACCTCTGCCCCAAGAAAGGGTCATAAGTAGGAGAATATCTTGTCCTTGGCAGGTAATCAAATTTTAAAGCTGATGGAGCTGAAGAAACTGTTGGCACCGTGGCCAGGGATGGTGCCAAGGCATGTAGAGTCATCGAAGCCCATGGAGCTGAAGAAGCTGTCGGCACCATGAACGGGGATGGTGCCAAGGCATGTACAGTCATTGGAGCTCATGGAGCTGAGGAAACTGTCAGCACCATGGACAGGGATGGTGCCAAGGCATGTACAGTCATCGGAACTGATGTAGGAGCCAAAGATGGCATCGAAGTCAGTGGTGCTGTGTTTGGAACCGAGACAGGAGTGAATACCACGGTCCGCATTGAGGGAGAGGACACAGATCCTGGTGCCGAAGAGGTCTGCACCATGGCCGCCAGTGAAGCACAGAGCCAACTCGGTTCCATAACTGATGGAGATGCAGGAACTGAGTGACTCAGTTTTTCCTTATATTTCTTGGTCTTAGGAGGGGGTGAGACCTCCAACCCAGATAGCAACTCCGAGAAAGGCGTCTTGAGTAAACCTTTTAAAATAAGTTTATTCTTATGTTCTGCTATTGTCCAATTGGTAAAGCTAGCACAAATTTCACAGTCAGCTTTAATATGACCCACACCCAAACAGTAGACATAACGGACATGTGTATCTGAGTTAGGCATCTTATGTCCACACTTGTCACAACTGTTTAAAACCAAACTTAGCTTTGTCTGACATGGTAAGGAAACAATGCTATCCTACAGAAAAAAAAATTAAGGAAGAAATACCAGTGAAGTTATGTTAAGGAATACCATTAGTAAAAAGGGGCCTGTCAAAGACAGGAGAGAGAGAGAGACAGTAATAAAAAGGGTAAAACATTAAATTACCATGAAAAAGGGTAGGAAATAGGCCTAGGTTATAGGCGACAGTGAGAAAAGGCTAACAACTAAAAATGCTGTAATTCAGAAGAAAACCTCTCATAAAAACAACAAATTACTACTTAGCTTTGAGAGAGATGGCTAACACACCTGACTAGAAACACAGCAAACAAGATCTGGAGTATCTAGGAGAGGGCCATTGTGGGTAGGTTCTTAGCTGAGAGTTTTTAGCTTGCATGAGCTGGGAAATGGCCGTATCGGTTTCCGAGGACTGAACCGAGGTCCTAACAGTAACAGTAAGGAATGAATAAAGATTTACAACATCAGATCAGTCATTTCCATGCAGGAATAAGCTATTCCTGCATGGAACCTTACTGAATCCCAGAGTGAATGTTTTAACTCGCAAATAAATGATGCTGCTTTAAACAGAAATAACATCTGTTTTTTGACCTACTAAGACAGCTTTGTAAAACCATATTCAGTGAAGAAAAGGCCTTGATTTGCAGAAGCCTGGTTGATACTGTACTGTTGCAATAAAGAATGCATGGAGTTAAAAGTAGAAAAACATATATTTATTTAAATACATTACTAAAACGTACAATATGGAGCGGGCAGAAAGGTATATTTTAGAGCATCTACTCAGGATAGTCAGATAGGCAACATAAAATAAACCAGAAATGTTACCAAACATTTTCAGCGTCAAGAAGATGAAGTCAAACGGTAGTTAACTGTACATCTGGAGCACTGTAAAAGCTCATCTTCCATTAGAAGTCCCATTCCAAGGTAATGCCATTGCTGTGTAAGGGCTGGATTCGCAAAGAATGGTGCCGTTGGAGTCTTTCATTATATTAAGTAATAGCATCAACATTCCACTAAGCATAAAAGTTTTCCACTGCAACAAAAGAAGACACCAGGAGCATTGTAAAATGCCATCACTACTGTGCATTATAGTAACCATAATGTTTGTACATATGGTAGTAGTGATCTCAGATGTCTCATGCACATAATAACAACTACACATATGTGTATTATATACTTCAAAAGAAATAGTTCATAAAATGACAACTGATACATAGTTGGTGATATGGCAAGGCAATGACAGTTTCATTTTCAGTACTGTGGCATTTCTGTTAACACACACAGGCAGACGTGTGTGTGTGTGTGTGTGTGTGTGTGTGTGTGTGTGTGTGTGTGTGTGTGTGCATGTATGCGTGTGTGTGTGTGTATACATGTCTGTCTGTGACCACACATGTGTAGGCATATATCTTTACACATGCCTATTAATTACCTGAAGCTTAGACTTAACAACAAATGTTACTATTTTGAAGAAAACATTCCTGATGCACCTATATAAAAGTATGCCTGTTCACAGCACTGCAGAGGGGTGGGTGAGGAACTACAGTCCCAGACCCCTTATTCTTCCTTCTAGGTTACAACTCATCAACACATTGGCAGAGAACAGAAAATGCATACATTTCTCTACACTGTTGATTTCAGCACTGCAAGACCTTTTCTTATAAATCCTCTATCTAGCCTCCCTTATGGCTCTTATAAATAGATAAACACGGATGTAGCCAGGCATGTATATTATGGCATACACCTTAAAATGTTCTGTGCAATGAGATGTGATGTAATATAATTAAAAAAAATCTGGCATATTTGTAACAGTTTATAGTTACATATACTTTTTTCAGAAAGTCTGGATGTCTAACTTAAGCCTATCATTTTCTTTTTAATTTTTTTTTCAGTAATGAATATTCTTGGTCGGGGGGGGTGCTATACTTGTAGGGAAGGTGCTACATACTGGAAGCTGTATTTGTATATTTCAAAAATCCATCTTGTGGGTGAATATTTCCAGTAACCAATACATTTATCTTCTTGACTTTAATCATTATTTTAAATTAAGTGGATTTGGGATTCCCCATATTTGGTGTGATAATTCAAGCCATTTTGCTCCCCTTTGAGCAATGCAAACCATAAATTTTGTAGTAACTACATTGGTTTTGAAATTCAAGTAAGAAATTGTTAAATATTTTTTTTATTAAAAATATAGCCATACATAATTTCATTGAGAATATATCCTGGGGGGGTTGAAAGGTATTTGACTCCTTAGACTAATACAATGTAGCCAGGTCATGAATTCATTTTCAGTGACATTATAAACTGACATGGATTATTGGCCTTTTCTTAATGCACACCTGGAACATTATCACACATGCCTAAAATTTTTGAAAGACCTACAAAAATATTAGAAGTACTTTTGTATGTATACAGATTTAATGTAGTCTAGTAACACTCTTCAGAACAGTTTCCCAATTCACTATATTTTTTGTTTGTGCATGTATCTGCGTAGTAATTTGTAACAGAGTAAACAGCAATCAGTGTTAAGCTCTTCAGCTTTGCATTATTTTTAATATTCAGTGTACAATGGTTTATTTCACCTACTTAACAGCCCTGAGTATGTTCTTACTCGAAGAAAACAACAGTGAATGAAATCTGACTACTTCTAAAGTAAGAGATTTAATACACTAAGTGATCTGTTTCAAACACTGGTACTGACACTTGTTCCTTTTTTAATAGTAATATAAGGTACTTGGTAGAAAATAATATATCTTTGGAGAACATATTCAGTATTTAGAAAGCACTTGTCCAAGCTCAACTTCTACAACTATCTGCAAAAACTATGTAAGAATGCCAGCAATGTGCTATTTGAAAAGAATCATCACTTACTATTTGCTGTCTTTCACACACGAGAGCACAGTACCATATTTTACTGAATCAGGAAAACATTTTTTCTTCCTATACTTTTCTAAACACCTGATTAAGTTCCAAAGTCAGCTGTTTTACTTTCTTAACCTGTGTTTAGAAAATGTATCTTTCTGGAAAAAAATCTGAGTTTTTCTTTTACTGTTTGTCATATTTAATCATTTGCACTACATAAAAAGATAATAAACACTCCAAAATGCTCATGAAGAAAAATGTGGCTTCTGTTCTATTTCCTCCCTGAAGCATGGTTGATGTTTTTCTCTAATTTCATTTCCCCACCCTGTCATTTTTGCTGACATTTCACTTTTAGTGAATGAGATTCGGACATAATGCTAGCCACTTTGGGTCAGGTTCCATTTCTTCTTTATCTTCAGAGGTGGTGCCACTGTTGCAATAAACTTGACTTAAAGCTAAACTTAGAATTTCTTTCTTTTCTTTGTAAAATCTCAGTTCTCTGCCAGCCTTTCTGGCTTCCTCCAGTTCCCTGAGTGCAACCTGAAGCTCTTGAGAAACAGCACCTGGCATTTTCCTCTCCTTAGTAATCCAGTCCAGAGCCATGTGACTTCTCATGCACTCATCTAAGGGATGCTGGGAATAGTAGGATATTACTTCCTGTAAAAAATACATATGGCTTAAGTTATATAAGAGCATAGTAGAGTAAATATTCAAACAGTGCAGCTTTGAACTTTAGCTATTAGGGAATTGTTAATAGATGCAATGGAATTACATCTCATATACTTCTAATCCTGTAAGGTAATACGCATGAAATGTTCTTATGGTACTTAAATTCTGTTGCAGTTTAAACAAAATTACAAGAGCATTTTAAACTTGTGATCATGTATTACAACTGGTTTGAAAATATTGCATTCCATTCACAGTCATTAATCACTACACAGGTTTACTGTCAAAAAAGAATTAAAAGTATCCCCTGTCTAGCAAGAAACATTTTGCATATGACTGGCTATGGTATTTCTTTTACAGTAAAATAAATACAGACGTCTCATATTTGTGTTAGCATACTGTCATTGTGTTAGCATACAGTTGTATGCTGTACCAATAAAAAAACGCATTAATTCTTGGTACAGAATACAACTAAAGAAATATCCAGTTCAATGCTGTAGCAATGTATGAATGACTAGGACAATATTGAATCATTTTTGTTATGTGCATCAACAAATATGTCAACAGAAGGGACATGATATTTGAAAACATGCTGTAAGCACAGAACTAGGTAACATATAGTTATACTTAATTAGCTCCATGACAAAATTGGTCTTTTGACTCTGCATCTGTAGTTGTACTCCATCTGATCTTTAAGTTTACAATGCTGATGTACGCCTCTTATAAATATCTTTTATGAACCTGTACAGGTTTACTATTCATGCAGTCATTTTTTTGTTAATCAGTTCTTGCCTTCTTCAGTCATATATTTCTATAAATCAGTCTTTAGTTCTCTACTTAAGCCTATACACATTACAGCAATGAACAATAAATCCCAATGATAAAAAATAAAACTCCAGGCATTATAATAAATAATAAACCATTAGACAGAAACTAACTAAATAAATAAATAAAGCCCCCAAACCTATAACATTAGGACTGTAACCCAACCAAAAACTTGTGTAAACAGGTATATGTTTTATGGCCTTTTTAACTCATTTAGTGCGCTAGCCGATTTACAGCATTTATAGCATTTACTGTCTGTTTTTTTCCTTATCTCTGTAATAAAACAAAAAAATCTTTTGTTTTCCCGCCTTACTGAACTAGAGTAGTCCAGTTTCAGAGTTGCTGATCCCTGGGCTTTGTTTTTAGTTCCTGTTACTGATCCATTGCCTTATTAGGAAGGAGGGAAGTTTCTTTGCTTACCAGTGGGAGTGGGAAGCACTGAGCGGCCTTTTTGTCCGATTTGGTGAAGTTTCAGCCAGAAACCAGTAGTCCATTGGTCGTTTTGGGCCAATTCCTAGCTCCCTTCAGCCCCCTGCTATAAAACACGCTAAACGTGCGTTAAGCCGATTTAGCGGAGTTGCCACTGTTGCACACAAGAGCAGCGGTTACACAAGGTTAAACTATTCGGGCCATCTAAATTCCACTCTTCAAATTTTCCCTTAGAACTACCTTCCTCGAGCTGTACTGCTGATCTAACCAGCATATCCTATAACTGAAAAGTTCATCTCTACTTGATTCCCAAGTAGACTGTTCTCTATCTGTAAAGCCTAGCACTTACTCCTACAGTACTTGCACCTTGATAAAGCACTCTTATTATAGATAGTACCCCACCAGCCTAAAACCCACTTCCCCGAGTCCTTTGAAAGTCTCTTTATCTACTACTTCTAGTATGTCGAGGGATCAGTTGCTAGTGTCCTCTCCAGCTCAACTGGTGAACCTGGGAATATTGAGGCAATGTTACAATTGCCTCATGTACACAGACAATCCTCTCCTTCTCCCACAAAACACAAATACATGCGAGAGATGCAACTATACGGCCAAACTGGAGGCTGAGCTCTCTCAACATAGGACTGGCAAGATCAGACAGGAGGAGAAGGTAACCACACACAGTACATACCCAGTCACACATGGTACCATCACAACTTCAAATCATACACATACTCACACAAAGACATACTCGGCGGCCCTGATCAAAAATTTACCAAAACAGCAGAGGCCACCAAAGCAGACACCCAAACAACTACCACCTCACGACCCAACACATGCAACACATAGACCACACAGTCAGAGTGTCAAACAGTCACAGCCCTTAAGGCCAAACAAAATGCCAGACACACTTGTTATTGGTGATTCCATAGTCAGACACACTGACGTCCTGCTCACCAGACTGAGTAAGGAGAAGGTCACAGTAAGCTGCCTGTCGGGCGCTAGAATCCGCCACATAACGCAAGCACTCAGGTCTCTCAACAGCAGGTACAAGTACGACTCAGTCATTGTCCACGCTGGTGTCAACGACCTGAGCCGTACCTCCTTGGACTACATGAAAAGGGACATCGAGGAGCTCTCTGATTATGTAGCCCAGGCAGGTATGACCCTGACCTTGAGCAGTATCCTTCCTTCACCTAGAATGATGCCACAATACAGTGATAAGATGATCAGCTTTAATAATTGGCTTAAATTCTGGTGTCATTCAAAGGGGATCCAATGTCTGTCTGCCTGGGATGACATGCTGGACAAGCCACGCTGCTTCGCAAGGGACGGCTTGCACCTGTCACCCCTGGGCTTCCGAATATTGGCAAAGGCTCTTGCCGCCCCATAGTGCCTTTTTAGGCAAGGCTCAAATTCTAAACCTACCACCCTAGAACACCAAAAGGAAAAAACTAAGGGTAATGCTGCTCAATGCCAGAAGTCTCAATCTCAAGATGCACGCACTCGAGGCCCTTCTCAATATGGAGAAACATTTTTTGAAATTTGGTCCCCCCCGGGGTAAGCTATTCCTGCATGGAACTCCCCAGAGTGAATGTTTTAACTACTTAAATAACAATAATGCTGCTTTAAACAGAAATAACATCTGTTTTTTGACCTACTAAGACAGCTTTGTAAAACCATATTCAGTGAAGAAAAGGCCTTGATTTGCAGAAGCCTGGTTGATACTGTACTGTTGCAATAAAGAATGCATGGAGTTAAAGTGTGAAAAACATATATTTATTTAAATACATTACTAAAACGTACAATATGGAGCGGGCAGAAAGGTATATTTTAGAGCATCTACTCAGGATAGTCAGATAGGCAACATAAAATAAACCAGAAATGTTACCAAACATTTTCAGCGTCAAGAAGTATGAAGTCAAGCAGTGAAGTTAACTGTACATCTGAGAGCACTGTAAAGCTCATCTTCCATTAGAAGTCCCATTCCAAGGTAATGCCATTGCTGTGTAAGGGCTGGATTAATAAAGAATGGTGCCGTTGGAGTCTTTCATTATATTAAGTAATAGCATCAACATTCCACTAAGCATAAAAGTTTTCCACTGCAACAAAAGAAGACACCAGGAGCATTGTAAAATGCCATCACTACTGTGCATTATAGTAACCATAATGTTTGTACATATGATAATAGTGATCTCAGATAACTCATGCACATAATAACAACTACACATATGTGTATTATATACTTCAAAAGAAATAGTTCATAAAATGACAACTGATACATAGTTGGTGATATGGCAAGGCAATGACAGTTTCATTTTCAGTACTGTGGCATTTCTGTTAACACACAGACAGACGTGTGTGTTTGTGTGTGTGTGTGTGTGTGTGTGTGTGTGTGTGTGCATGTATGCGTGTGTGTGTTATTATTAATACATGTCTGTCTGTGACCACACATGTGTAGGCATATATCTTTACACATGCCTATTAATTACCTGAAGCTTAGACTTAACAACAAATGTTACTAATTTGAAGAAAACATTCCTGATGCACCTATATAAAAGTATGCCTGTTCACAGCACTGCAGAGGGGTGGGTGAGGAACTACAGTCCCAGACCCCTTATTCTTCCTTCTAGGTTACAACTCAACACATTGGCAAAGAACAGAAAATGCATACATTTCTCTACACTGTTGATTTCAACACTGCAAGACCTTTTCTTATAAATCCTCTATCTAGCCTCCCTTATGGCTCTTATAAATAGATAAACACGGATGTAGCCAGGCATGTATATTATGGCATACACCTTAAAATGTTCTGTGCAATGAGATGTTATGTAATATAATTAAAAAAAATCTGGCATATTTGTAACAGTTTATAGTTACATATACTTTTTTCAGAAAGTCTGGATGTCTAACTTAAGCCTATCATTTTCTTTTTAATTTTTTTTTCAGTAATGAATATTCTTGGTCGGGGGGGGTGCTATACTTGTAGGGAAGGTGTTACATACTGGAAGCTGTATTTGTATATTTCAAAAATCCATCTTGTGGGTGAATATTTCCAGTAACCAATACATTTATCTTCTTGACTTTAATCATTATTTTAAATTAAGTGGATTTGGGATTCCCCATATTTGGTGTGATAATTCAAGCCATTTTGCTCCCCTTTGAACAATGCAAACCATAAATTTTGTAGTAACTACATTGGTTTTGAAATTCAAGTAAGAAATTGTTAAATATTTTTTATTAAAATATAGCCATACATAATTTCATTGAGAATATATCCTGGGGGGGTTGAAAGGTATTTGACTCCTTAGACTAATACAATGTAGCCAGGTCATGAATTCATTTTCAGTGACATTATAAACTGACATGGATTATTGGCCTTTTCTTAATGCACACCTGGAACATTATCACACATGCCTAAAATTTTGAAAGACCTACAAAATATTAGAAGTACTTGTATGTATACAGATTTAATGTAGTCTAGTAACACTCTTCAGAACAGTTTCCCAATTCACTATATTTTTTGTTTGTGCATGTATCTGCGTAGTAATTTGTAACAGAGTAAACAGCAATCAGTGTTAAGCTCTTCAGCTTTGCATTATTTTTAATATTCAGTGTACAATGGTTTATTTCACCTACTTAACAGCCCTGAGTATGTTCTTACTCGAAGAAAACAACAGTGAATGAAATCTGACTACTTCTAAAGTAAGAGATTTAATACACAAAGTGATCTGTTTCAAACACTGGTACTGACACTTGTTCCTTTCTTAATAGTAATATAAGGTACTTGGTAGAAAATAATATATCTTTGGAGAACATATTCAGTATTTAGAAAGCACTTGTCCAAGCTCAACCTCTACAACTATCTGCAAAAACTATGTAAGAATGCCAGCAATGTGCTATTTGAAAAGAATCATCACTTACTATTTGCTGTCTTTCACACACGAGAGCACAGTACCATATTTTACTGAATCAGGAAAACATTTTTTCTTCCTATACTTTTCTAAACACCTGATTAAGTTCCAAAGTCAGCTGTTTTACTTTCTTAACCTGTGTTTAGAAAATGTATCTTTCTGGAAAAAAATCTGAGTTTTTCTTTTACTGTTTGTCATATTTAATCATTTGCACTACATAAAAAGATAATAAACACTCCAAAATGCTCATGAAGAAAAATGTGGCTTCTGTTCTATTTCCTCCCTGAAGCATGGTTGATGTTTTTCTCTAATTTCATTTCCCCACCTATTCATTTTTGCTGACATTTCACTTTTAGTGAATGAGATTCGGACATAATGCTAGCCACTTTGGGTCAGGTTCCATTTCTTCTTTATCTTCAGAGGTGGTGCCACTGTTGCAATAAACTTGGCTTAAAGCTAAACTTAGAATTTCTTTCTTTTCTTTGTAAAATCTCAGTTCTCTGCCAGCCTTTCTGGCTTCCTCCAGTTCCCTGAGTGCAACCTGAAGCTCTTGAGAAACAGCACCTGGCATTTTCCTCTCCTTAGTAATCCAGTCCAGAGCCATGTGACTTCTCATGCACTCATCTAAGGGATGCTGGGAATAGTAGGATATTACTTCCTGTAAAAAATACATATGGCTTAAGTTATATAAGAGCATAGTAGAGTAAATATTCAAACAGTGCAGCTTTTAACTTTAGCTATTAGGGAATTGTTAATAGATGCAATGGAATTACATCTCATATACTTCTAATCCTGCAGGGTAATACGCATGAAATGTTCTTATGGTACTTAAATTCTGTTGCAGTTTAAACAAAATTACAAGAGCATTTTAAACTTGTGATCATGTATCACAACTGGTTTGAAAATATTGCATTCCATTCACAGTCATTAATCACTACACAGGTTTACTGTCAAAAAAGAATTAAAAGTATCCCCTGTCTAGCAAGAAACATTTTGCATATGACTGGCTATGGTATTTCTTTTACAGTAAAATAAATACAGATGTCTCATATTTGTGTTAGCATACTGTCATTGTGTTAGCATACAGTTGTATGCTGTACCAAGAAAAAAACGCATTAATTCTTGGTACAGAATACAACTAAAGAAATATCCAGTTCAATGCTGTAGCAATGTATAAATGACTAGGACAATATTGAATCATTTTGTTATGTGCATCAACAAATATGTCAACAGAAGGGACATGATATTTGAAAACATGCTGTAAGCACAGAACTAGGTAACATTTAGTTATACTTAATTAGCTCCATGACAAAAATGGTCTTTTGACTCTGCATCTGTAGTTGTACTCCATCTGATCTTTAAGTTTACAATGCTGATGTACGCCTCTTATAAATATCTTTTATGAACCTGTACAGGTTTACTATTCATGCAGTCATTTTTTTGTTAATCAGTTATTGCCTTCTTCAGTCATATATTTCTATAAATCAATCTTTAGTTCTGTACTTAAGCCTATACACATTACAGTAATGAATAATAAATCCCAATGATAAAAAATAAAACTCCAGGCATTATAATAAATAATAAACCATTAGACAGAAACTAACTAAATAAATAAATAAAGCCCCCAAACCTATAACATTAGGACTGTAACCCAACCAAAAACTTGTGTAAACAGGTATATGTTTTATGGCCTTTTTAACTCATTTATACCTATGTGGTGTGGAATGTTACATCTCTAGCAGCCTATTGCATTCCACAGCATTTTCTGAAAAATAAACTTAAAAAAATAAGATACACAAATGTAAATATTTTGTGAACAATAAAACCTATTAAAACCATAGAAATAATAATGTCATGAGTAAGAAGTATTCTTTACAGTGACAATAGTCAGCGTATTTACAGTCTTTCCATGTACATTGTAATGCATTATAATGCACACAAACTCCACATTATACTTTTTGTTAAACTTTCACAAATTGTCATAGCTTGGAAACTATGCTAACTAGACATGCATTGATAGAACAATTTTGTTAACCAAACATAAGGCTTTACATGAAAACATAAGATTTTTGTGTCAGAATATTTAGCTGCTGGTCATTTTTTGAGGATATATTTGACCTCATTATTTGAGAAACTTGAAACCTGACATTCTGATTCCAAAATAAATCAGTAATCTTTGCAGATTTGCTTTCTAGTTTAGAGTTTCTTCAGCTAATCAGAAATAATGTTACTGGTTTCCCACATATGCCAAACAACTTTCTAAATTAGACTACTAAGCTTGTCAAGTATTGGCAATAAGATCTCGGGCCAGTTATTTTTCAGACTGTGATATCCTCTCTGAGAATTGGCTCTTTATCATCTATGCAAAAGAAATCTTGATAGTTATAGTTTTCAAGAAGCCAGCTCTCTGCCAACAATGTTTGGATAACTACCAGCATACCCCAAATCTTCTTGTTGATGGAAAGGTCATTGAGAAAGTGGTTTGCATGTGCTGTGGAATTCCACAGTGTCTCATGCTGTATCCACTGCTATGATGATGGATACACATATATATCTTACTTTTTCTCTGAACAAGGTGGCTTGTTCTGATTCTCTATGATGTTGTTTGCAGTCTTATCTGGGGACTGTCTTCCGCGTAAATCACCTTCTACTACCAGAGGACGATGTTTTGAACTTAACCTGCTTGAATTATTACAACGGCTTTCACCTTGGATTTACAGAAAATGCCTTTAGGCACATTCAACTAGTACAGAATTCTGAGTTTGGTTGGTTTTACTCATCTCTAAATCTGATCATATTACTCCATGCTGTATAGTTTTGATTGACTTCTGGTTGCCTAGAAAGTTTATACATTTGATACTGACATATTTAACCATGCAGGACTTGATTCACACATATATAGAAGCACTATTTGTGCCCTGCCAGTAGATATTCTATACTCTACTAATAAGGGAGCTGCTAGTGATTCATAGGACTCATCTAGAAACATCTGTCAATCAGTCTTGTGAAATGTGCTACCCTGTGAAGTGAGGTTAAATGCCATCACTAGCTACTTTATCTCACTCAAGCCTGCAATGCTATTTTTGTATACTTCAGGTTCACACTCATAGCTGCATATGGTGTCCAGGCATTTTTTGATCTATCTTCTTAAACCAAGTGACTTATTAACTAATACTAGACAGTCTTAGAAAGTGCAAAGAGTTTTTAACATGGTACTAGGATTGTTAATCTAGAATGCTGTGCAGTAGAGAAATTAACAAATTAATTTTGCCACTTATTCATATTTTCATATGCATTTTTATATTTTCATAACTGAGAGCCCTACATGTTATAGAGGGGTGCTGTGTGAAATACCATGGTGGGAGAGTTGTCATCATCCATTTATATCACATTATAACTGGGATATTGCTAGCTGTTTGCTAATAATTATGAAAATAAACAGTATTTCCATACATACTTAACAGTGGTGGTGCTGCGATAGCATTGTCGCCTCACAATAAGATGTTGATCTGTTCGATTCTCAGCTAGAGCGTCTTCTGTGTGGAGACATGCGTGAATGGGCGTACCTTTGTTGAAGGTTGTGCATCAGGGCTGGCAACTCGGCACGTAAAAATCTACTGCCAATCATTAGCGGACCAGAGTTCCGCTGCAGCGACCCCTAACTGGGAAAAGCCAAAAGACACAACAATAACAACTTAACATTTCAAAAGCCAAGTGTCTTACAAACTGTTGTAAGAATGTTTCCAACTGTAAGTGCTGTTGTGCGACAATTTTGACTATATGTACTTCTTGCCTGCTTAATTACAAGATATGCTTTATGGCTCAGGTTGTGTCAAAAAAGGGCCCACCTGGGATCTCCCATATCCTCTGTTAACACACAGATAAATTAATAGCCTGATGGAGATATCCATATATTCAATAGTTTTTAATGTCAGCTAATGGTGAAATCTTGCACTGCACTTGGTTCACTAGCAGCAAATGTTGAATGATTATAGGTCTTACTGAGCTTATGGAGCACCTGCAGAACCATGTACTGATGCCTACAGCACTATTAATGTAGCAATGCCTACAGCACTACCAATGTAGTGATGCCTACAGCAGAGCAATGTAGTGATGCCTACACCACAGCAATGTAGTGATGCCTACAGCACTATCAATGTAGTGATGCCTACAGTACAGCAATGTAGTCATGCCTACAACACAACAATGTAGTGATGCCTATAGCCCAACAATGTAGTGATGCCTACAGCGCAACCATGTAGTGATGCCTACAGCACAACAATGTAGTGATGCCTACAGAACAACAATGTAGTGATGCCTACAGCACAACAATGTAGTGATGCCTACAGAACAACAATGTAGTGATGCCTACAGCACAAGCATGTAGTGATGCCTACAGCACAACAATGAAGTAATGCCTACAGGATTATCAATGTAGTGATGCCTACAGCACTATCAATGTATTGATGCCTACAGCACAGCAATGTAGTGATGCTTACAGCACTATCAATGTATTGATGCCTACAGCACAACCATGAATTGATGCCTACAGCACAATGTAGTGATGCCTACAGTGCAACCATGTGGTGATGCCTACAGCACTATCAATGTAGTGATGCCTACAGCACAACAATGTAGTGATGCCTTCAGCACTATTAATGTATTGATGCCTACAGCACAACAATGTAGTGATGCCTACAGCACTATCAATGTAGTGATGCCTACAGCACAACGATGTAGTGATGCCTACAGCACTGTTAACTTATTGATACCTACAGCACAACAATGTAGTGATGCCTACAGCACTATGGTTTGACAGGAAGGATTTCCTACATTATTTTTGACAAGAGATGAATGTTGGATAATCTTATTTATATAGCAATGAGCTTCCATTTTTTTTTGTAAACGTGTGGCTGAAAGTTTTTGGAAAAAATAGTACAGTGTCAAGAACAGGTCAAGGTGGTTTCAAGAGATGATATTCTCATCACAATGTCTAGATCATGTATAAACTTAGAAAATATGTGTGTCTTGTCAGCTAGTCCAGTTTGTGGAAGAACAACCTAGCCATTGTTTTCCATTCATTCAAAATCAGCTAGCTATTAGTGAACTATTTGGACAGCTATGCTTGCAAGTTTTTAAATGCACTTGCGTGTGACTGGAGGTCTTTTATTTTGGAAATGAGAATAGTCATCTACAATAGATTAAGGAAAACATTTCCAGTAAAAGTCCTAAAATAATTTGTATGCAGTTGAGACTAATAAGGACTCTGAAGCAGATGATTGTGGAAAACCTGCATGTACTAGATATGAGTCTGATCAGCTATTTTTGCAGGCAATCCTTCCAAAAAATGGTGAGACAGGGCTAAGTCAAAGTTAAAAAATCCTTTCCTTCATTTTTGACTGTTAGGAGTATGTGCTGTACTAAGTCAAATACTTTTGAATTGTCAAAGACTAAGGGCCTGTCATAGAACCATTCATCTATTTTTCTATAGTCTATAGGTTTAGGTAAAGTTGTATGTATGCCATGACCATTTATAAATTAAAATCATTGAATATATATTGCTCTGAATGACATGACGTGATTTGTTGGTGTGCCACTTTTCCCAACAGCTATGGGAAAGAACTTAATATGCTAATGGGATTATAATTCTCTACTGTAGATACTTTATCACCTTATTGATAGAATTTTGCTTTGCTTTAATAAAGCAGGTACTGTGCCAATTCTGATGCTTTTTTTTTGGTCTCTGTGGTCACTGGAAAAACCACATGGTGCATGCTGGTGACAGGTTATGCACCAACTCTTATGTATGGCAATGTGTACTGTTTCAGCAGTGGTTTGCCATGGTAACACTGAATGAATGTAACTCTTGAAAAGGAAAACTTGGCAGTTAGTACAGGGAATTAAAGTTAGAGCTGTTAATGTACTTCTTACAGTAGTCCAGGATATGATTCCCTCATCCTGTACTTGCTTTGTGATTCTGAATTCAATTTCCCAGGCAGGGTATCTGAGTTGTGAATGAAATGACTCCCTGTGTATCAGTCCACTTGTTGTTTGTCTTTCAGCTTTTCCCAGTTAGGGATCACCACAGTGGAACTCCGGTCTGCTAACGATTAATTTGTTAAAAAAAACTCTTTCGGTGCCAAGTTTCACATAATGTAGTAGGAGCTGCCTTGTCAAATTATTTACTATATTAGAGCAGTTGTGTAAGAAAACATGACATATTAAAAGAAGTCTTAAACAAGTCTTGTTCCCCAATAGGAGCACATGACTGTTTTTTTTTTTTTTTTTTGCTCAGAAGCTTGTTTGGCTGTTCTAAAAAAATGTAAGAGTGCTGAGATTCCATGGTTCCACATTATAACTAGGGGATTATAACTGGGTCTCCAATCATAACCTGCTTATTATGTGCTTGAGATATGGATGCCAGGAAATTAACCTCGACAGTCAAGCTTGAGAGGTACGATTCATGTCATCCATATCTCGAACACATAGTAAGGGTTATGATCAGTGAGAGCCAATCATAACTTCTTGTAGTGCATGGAGTCAGTTATAGAAAAAAATGTGTAGGACCACAAAGTGTTTTACCAGGTCTCAAGGCTTTTGAAAACCAATAAAATTCACAGCTACCAAAAAGACAATCAGGCAGAAACAATGTGTTCATCTGAAGAATCAACAGCTTTAAAAGCTGTTAGGCCCTTTATTATGACATACTATTTTGTTTACAGGTGTGATAGAGTGAAGTATATAACAGGTTTCAGAACTGTTTTATCTTCTGCTGCTGTTCTTTACCCATCAGTACTATCAGCTGTTAATCCCCAGACTGAAACCTGATCTTAACAGCTGTTGGGATGCTTAACAAGCCTGTCTTTTAATGGGTCTATATCAGTTTGTTGAATAGTCAGTTCAGTGAATGACTATTTATCAAACACACTTAAGTGAAAATTCATTTTAGAGAAAGATCGTTTCAGCAAATTTTTTCACAGGGAAAAAAACTAGCGGGCCAGCTACCGACTGTAACAAACACTACACATTTTAAAACTCAGCAAAGTGGAGGGCTTCACCCCCCCCCCACATGCCACCTAACTAAATATACCAACTCTGAGATTACACTACAGTGGGGAAAGAGGCAAATTCTTGATGATGGCTAACTACTTCCTTTCCCTGTGAAAAAATTCACTGAAAGGATCATTCAGTAAAATGAGTTTTTGCTTAAGTGAGTTCCATGAATAGTCATTCGCTGAATAGACCATTTGACAAACTGATATAGACCCCTTTTAACTGATATTGGGACATAATTGTGGAGCTCCATGCACTATATTCTTATTTTGCACTGGGGATTTTCTGATGGCATGTGTTCCATAACGGCCTTTGTGTGTGGGGAGGGTTGGCATAATATTTAAAGTCTTACACTCACTGATACAAGAGTACGGGGACTGATTCTGACCTCTGGATATTGACTAGGCTTGTAATAGTCTGCAGACTGATAGTCTAATATTTATCTGCCTATGTACTCTTCATGGTTATTCTTCCATCAATTTTAAAATGTGACTAGGCTCTGTCTTTGCCTAATTTGTCTAAAATAGTTTGTTTGACACTGATACTTATCTAGAGTAGGGTTTTTGGACTGCCTTTCATGTATATAACACTGGCATTTTTTCAGGAGGGTGGTAAGCAGATCATTACTAAGGGTGACAACACCGTCAGTAGTGTGGAGTGTATCCACTCTGTACCATATGAATATCTGGGGTTCCTGTGCAAGAGATCCCACTAGCATTTTCTTAACACGTTTTAATACTTCTCACTTCAGTGGTATTTGTAGGTGACTGATGAGGTTTGCATTTCTAAATAATACAGATGGAAAAGCGATCAGTAATAAATTTACATTTGATACTGCTTTTGTACTTAGTTTCATATCTGATAAATGAATTTCAGGATAAGAGCATTAATTAACATAAAACTAATTGATGGTTTATTATTAACAGTGCATTTCACTATTTGTAGTATGTTAATGCTTATGTATTATATTACATTATTTTAGAGATATTTACTCCCTGATACTCCTTTGCAGATTATTTTATCCAGTATGGATAACATAATTAAAATATAAATAATAATTAAAACTTATCATGTAAGATGCTACTGTGAATGCATTTATAGGTCATCTAATCTAAGCACAGTTCACAAAACTTGGATTTCATTGATCAGAACATATCAAAAGGACTTATTTCCTGGAAACAAGGCAAACCAAGTAAACACCTGCTGAAACTATTGATACATGAAATTTTCCAAAAAAGTAAACGCACGCACACATGTACGTACACACGCGAGCCCGCACAAACGCACACACACACACACACACACACACACAGACACACACACACACACACACACACACACACACACACACACACACACACACACACACAATGTAGGAGTGATTTTGTTGGGGAAGCCCCTAGTATTCCCATAAACCTTAATTAAATATTTTAACTCCAAGGTCATACGACCTTGGAGAAAATAGCAACATCTGTTATCTGCAACCTTCTCTGAGATGGTATGACCTCAGAATTAGAATATTTAAGAAGGGAAGTGTGTTAAAAATATTTACAATATCAGTTTATAGGCTAGCACTTCAGTTCCATGTCTTCACTGTAAGCATTTAATACAAAAAGCAGCAGCAAAGCTTTCAGGTCTACACCCTTCCTCAATGCTAAATACAAAATCAAAAACACGAGTTAAAATAGGAGCCAAGAAAAGTCATGTGATCGCAGCCAGCTGATCAAATGACAACAACATATAAAATCACAAACAGGTTATTTTAAAAAATACAAAATTTAAAAGTAACATAGAAGCACATATAAAAAATAAAAATAAAACACACATAAAAATATTGTTAAGGGACACATATAGAAAATGTTTACAATCAAAATTTACTCTGCTGTAGCCTCAGTAGAATGGGCTTTAAGGTAACAGCAGTATTAAGGCCAGGTGGATGATCAGCAGCTAGCCTCAAAATCCATTCATATTCCTTGACTTCTAAGAAATTATTAATATTACCACCTCTCAGAAACATACGGACCGTGTCTACAACCCTAAATTTAAACCTATGCATGCTACGACAAGATAAAATGTGTTTATAAAGTGCATTCTTATCATTATAGGTTCATAGGTTGGTACTGAGCTATCTGCCCAAAGGCATATATTAGCCCAGCCACATTGTGCGGTATTCACTGCCCCTTTAGTAGTTCCCTAGACCCTTGTACTAGCAGCTAGTATCCTTAGCCCCTATCTAGTAGTGCTGTTGGTGTGATCCCCAGTGTGAACTTTCTGTTACCCATCCACTCATCAAGGTTTCTCTTGAAGAGTGATAGTGAGGGGCTCTGTCTTATGTAGATCAGGACCCTGTTCCATAGTAAGGGAAGTCTATGTGAAGGGAATCTATCCCTCCAGCATGTTCTATTCATTGTTGTGTTGAGGTTTATATCCCTAGAGCGTGTAGCTCGAGTAGATTTGGTTTTGCTAAGATGGAGAATGTTCAACAATTCTGGGTTGGACATGGCTCTGTATGTTAGACAGAGATCGCCTTTGAGAAAGCGGTATGCAACAGAGAACAGTCTTAACTTTTTCAATCGTGCTGCATGGGGCAACTGTTTGAGGCCAGTAATTCTCTTGGTTAGGTACCTCTGTGGTCCCTCCAGTTGCTGGAGATGCCTAGCCAGGTACATTCCAATTGGTGCATTGTACTCAATAATGGGTCTGATGAGGGAAGAGTAGAGGGGCACCATTACATCCTTAGATCTTGATGCAAACCCTTTCATGATCAGATGGGTCACATAGAAGGATTTTCTAACCACTTTGGCAACATGGTTATCAAAGGAAAGCTGGCTATCTACTTGGGTTCCTAGATCCCTTATTTCTTCTTCAGATTTCAGGGGATTACCTCCTATGTTGTAGTTTGCAGGTACTCTGTTTTTTCCTCCTGATCTCAGACTTATGTTCAATAATATGATCTTTTAGTCTTCTTGTGGTCTTTCCTATATAGAATGAAGTACATTGGAGGCAAGTAGCCAAGTAAACCACATTAGTACTAATACAGTTAGCAAACAGCTTAAAGGTGTAGACACGTCCAGTAACAGGGTGGGTGAAAATATCACTGCCTTTACCTAGAATATCATCACAGCAAGTGCAGTCCATACAACAAAATGCACCCACCCTTGTACTAAATTGTGGGATACGTTTACGGCTAAAATCTTTGTAGCACAATCTACTTTTCAAATTTCTCAAGTTCCTATAAGAGAAGAAGGGTTTGGAATCTAACACATTCCTAACATCAGACGATGCCATCAAAATTACCCATTTCTTTTCAACAATGTGCTTAACTGCCTGGGTATTAATATTAAATGTTGTCACATATCTAACTCTAAGTGAACCCCCCCATGTCAGTCTACCTACGCATATATGTATCAGATTCGCTTAGCATACTGAAAGCTGGTTTAAGTGACACAGCCCTATCTCTTGCAATTTTACCCATTGTATCACAAAGAAATGTTGAATCATAACAACTATGTAAAAAGTCCATCTTCATATCCTCCATCTGTTTGAAAAAAACACCAATATCTGTATTAAGCCGACTGGCTCTACTAAACTGTGCAGTGACTATCCCTTTAAATATGTGCGGAGCATGCCTGCTGTTCCTATGAAGGTATCTACCAGCACATACTTCTTTCTTATGTATACTTGTACAAATTAAACCCTCCTTTAGCTCTATACATAAATCCAAAAAGGTAATATGGGTTTCAGAGTAAATCATTTTAAACTCAAGAAATGTAGTTGTACCATTCAAATAATCTAAATAGGTGTACAGATCACCGATAGACCACTTCCAGATAAGGAAGCAATCATCAACAAAATGCTGATAGAAGCAAACATTGTTGTTTAACAGATTGGCATCACTACACACATATTTGGTTTCCCACTGATGGAGAACCAGATTGGCATAGGTACTGGCCACAGATGTGCCCATTGCAACACCAGTGGGTTGTAGAAAAAACTTCTCATCCAACAAAAAGACATTACATTCGTAGTGAGAACCAAATCTAATAGAGAGCAAATATTCTCTATCTGTCTAGCAGGCATAGTAGCCATGCTAGTCAAAAACTCTCTGAAGGACCCAATTCCTAGGTCATTAGGGATCACTGTGAAGAAGGATGAAATATCAAGGGTAACAAATAAATATTCACCCTGAGATAACTCAGTGACGTTTAGACTATCGTACCGCTTCCTAAGTTTCAATATGAAATCTGTCGTGTCTTTTAGCACATTCTCACAACCTAACAAAAAAGGGTGCAGTTGCCTCTGTAGATAAATAGAGATTGGTTCTGTTAACCAACCATTACCAGATACAATTGGTCTCATGGGAGGATTTCATAGACATTTATGTATTTTGGGCAGCCCATACAGCTGTGGAACAACTGGACAGTGTACAGTAAAGCAGTGAAAAAGATCAAGATCAACGTCTCCATTAATCTGAAGGTCACATATAAACATATTAACCTTACTGATACATTTAATGTCTAGTCATATATAAACATATTAACCTTACTAATACATTTAATGTCTAGTTATACATAAACATATTAACCTTACTGATACATTTAATGTTTAGTCATATATAAATAAACATATTAACCTTACTGATACATTTAATGTCTAGTCATATATAAACATATTAACCTTACTGATACATTTAATGTCTAGTCATATATAAACATATTAACCTTACTGATACATTTAATGTCTAGTCATATATAAACATATTAACCTTACTGATACATTTAATGTCTAGTCATATATAAACATATTAACCTTACTGATACATTTAATGTCTAGTCATATATAAACATATTAACCTTACTGATACATTTAATGTCTAGTCATATATAAACATATTAACCTTACTGATACATTTAATGTCTAGTCATATATAAACATATTAACCTTACTGATACATTTAATGTCTAGTCATATATAAACATATTAACCTTACTGATACATTTAATGTCTAGTCATATATAAACATATTAACCTTACTGATACATTTAATGTCTAGTCATATATAAACATATTAACCTTACTGATACATTTAATGTCTAGTCATATATAAACATATTAACCTTACTGATACATTTAATGTCTAGTCATATATAAACATATTAACCTTACTGATACATTTAATGTCTAGTCATATATAAACATATTAACCTTACTGATACATTTAATGTCTAGTCATATATAAACATGTTAACCTTACTGATACATTTAATGTCTAGTCATATATAAACATATTAACCTTACTGATACATTTAATGTCTAGTCATATATAAACATATTAACCTTACTGATACATTTAATGTCTAGTCATATATAAACATATTAACCTTACTGATACATTTAATGTCTAGTCATATATAAACATATTAACCTTACTGATACATTTAATGTCTAGTCATATATAAACATATTAACCTTACTGATACATTTAATGTCTAGTCATATATAAACATATTAACCTTACTGATACATTTAATGTCTAGTCATATATAAACATATTAACCTTACTGATACATTTAATGTCTAGTCATATATAAACATATTAACCTTACTGATACATTTAATGTCTAGTCATATATAAACATATTAACCTTACTGATACATTTAATGTCTAGTCATATATAAACATATTAACCTTACTGATACATTTAATGTCTAGTCATATGTAAACATATTAACCTTACTGATACATTTAATGTCTAGTCATATATAAACATATTAACCTTACTGATACATTTAATGTCTAGTCATATATAAACATATTAACCTTACTGATACATTTAATGTCTAGTCATATATAAACATATTAACCTTACTGATACATTTAATGTCTAGTCATATATAAACATATTAACCTTACTGATACATTTAATGTCTAGTCATATGTAAACATATTAACCTTACTGATACATTTAATGTCTAGTCATATGTAAACATGTTAACCTTACTGATACATTTAATGTCTAGTCATATGTAAACATGTTAACCTTACTGATACATTTAATGTCTAGTCATATGTAAACATGTTAACCTTACTGAGACATTTAATGTCTAGTCATATATAAACATGTTAACCTTACTGAGACATTTAATGTCTAGTCATATATAAACATGTTAACCTTACTGAGACATTTAATGTCTAGTCATATGTAAACATATTAACCTTACTGAGACATTTAATGTCTAGTCATATATAAACATGTTAACCTTACTGATACATTTAATGTCTAGTCATATGTAAACATATTAACCTTACTGATACATTTAATGTCTAGTCATATGTAAACATGTTAACCTTACTGATACATTTAATGTCTAGTCATATGTAAACATGTTAACCTAACTGAGACATTTAATGTCTAGTCATATATAAACATGTTAACCTTACTGAGACATTTAATGTCTAGTCATATATAAACATGTTAACCTTACTGAGACATTTAATGTCTAGTCATATGTAAACATATTAACCTTACTGAGACATTTAATGTCTAGTCATATATAAACATGTTAACCTTACTGATACATTTAATGTCTAGTCATATGTAAACATATTAACCTTACTGAGACATTTAATGTCTAGTCATATGTAAACATATTAACCTTACTGAGACATTTAATGTCTAGTCATATGTAAACATATTAACCTTACTGATACATTTAATGTCTAGTCATATGTAAACATATTAACCTTACTGATACATTTAATGTCTAGTCATATGTAAACATATTAACCTTACTGATACATTTAATGTCTAGTCATATATAAACATATTAACCTTACTGATACATTTAATGTCTAGTCATATATAAACATATTAACCTTACTGATACATTTAATGTCTAGTCATATATAAACATATTAACCTTACTGATACATTTAATGTCTAGTCATATATAAACATATTAACCTTACTGATACATTTAATGTCTAGTCATATATAAACATATTAACCTTACTGATACATTTAATGTCTAGTCATATATAAACATATTAACCTTACTGATACATTTAATGTCTAGTCATATATAAACATATTAACCTTACTGATACATTTAATGTCTAGTCATATATAAACATATTAACCTTACTGATACATTTAATGTCTAGTCATATATAAACATATTAACCTTACTGATACATTTAATGTCTAGTCATATATAAACATATTAACCTTACTGATACATTTAATGTCTAGTCATATATAAACATATTAACCTTACTGATACATTTAATGTCTAGTCATATATAAACATGTTAACCTTACTGATACATTTAATGTCTAGTCATATATAAACATGTTAACCTTACTGAGACATTTAATGTCTAGTCATATATAAACATATTAACCTTACTGATACATTTAATGTCTAGTCATATATAAACATATTAACCTTACTGAGACATTTAATGTCTAGTCATATATAAACATATTAACCTTACTGATACATTTAATGTCTAGTCATATATAAACATATTAACCTTACTGATACATTTAATGTCTAGTCATATGTAAACATATTAACCTTACTGATACATTTAATGTCTAGTCATATATAAACATATTAACCTTACTGATACATTTAATGTCTAGTCATATATAAACATATTAACCTTACTGATACATTTAATGTCTAGTCATATATAAACATATTAACCTTACTGATACATTTAATGTCTAGTCATATATAAACATATTAACCTTACTGATACATTTAATGTCTAGTCATATATAAACATATTAACCTTACTGATACATTTAATGTCTAGTCATATATAAACATATTAACCTTACTGATACATTTAATGTCTAGTCATATATAAACATATTAACCTTACTGATACATTTAATGTCTAGTCATATATAAACATATTAACCTTACTGAGACATTTAATGTCTAGTCATATATAAACATATTAACCTTACTGATACATTTAATGTCTAGTCATATATAAACATATTAACCTTACTGATACATTTAATGTCTAGTCATATGTAAACATATTAACCTTACTGATACATTTAATGTCTAGTCATATGTAAACATATTAACCTTACTGATACATTTAATGTCTAGTCATATATAAACATATTAACCTTACTGATACATTTAATGTCTAGTCATATGTAAACATATTAACCTTACTGATACATTTAATGTCTAGTCATATGTAAACATATTAACCTTACTGATACATTTAATGTCTAGTCATATATAAACATATTAACCTTACTGATACATTTAATGTCTAGTCATATATAAACATATTAACCTTACTGATACATTTAATGTCTAGTCATATATAAACATATTAACCTTACTGATACATTTAATGTCTAGTCATATATAAACATATTAACCTTACTGATACATTTAATGTCTAGTCATATATAAACATATTAACCTTACTGATACATTTAATGTCTAGTCATATATAAACATATTAACCTTACTGATACATTTAATGTCTAGTCATATATAAACATATTAACCTTACTGATACATTTAATGTCTAGTCATATATAAACATATTAACCTTACTGATACATTTAATGTCTAGTCATATATAAACATGTTAACCTTACTGATACATTTAATGTCTAGTCATATGTAAACATATTAACCTTACTGAGACATTTAATGTCTAGTCATATGTAAACATATTAACCTTACTGAGACATTTAATGTCTAGTCATATGTAAACATATTAACCTTACTGAGACATTTAATGTCTAGTCATATATAAACATATTAACCTTACTGATACATTTAATGTCTAGTCATATATAAACATATTAACCTTACTGATACATTTAATGTCTAGTCATATGTAAACATATTAACCTTACTGATACATTTAATGTCTAGTCATATATAAACATATTAACCTTACTGATACATTTAATGTCTAGTCATATGTAAACATATTAACCTTACTGATACATTTAATGTCTAGTCATATATAAACATATTAACCTTACTGATACATTTAATGTCTAGTCATATATAAACATATTAACCTTACTGATACATTTAATGTCTAGTCATATATAAACATATTAACCTTACTGATACATTTAATGTCTAGTCATATATAAACATATTAACCTTACTGATACATTTAATGTCTAGTCATATATAAACATATTAACCTTACTGATACATTTAATGTCTAGTCATATATAAACATATTAACCTTACTGATACATTTAATGTCTAGTCATATATAAACATATTAACCTTACTGATACATTTAATGTCTAGTCATATGTAAACATATTAACCTTACTGATACATTTAATGTCTAGTCATATATAAACATATTAACCTTACTGATACATTTAATGTCTAGTCATATGTAAACATATTAACCTTACTGATACATTTAATATCTAGTCATATGTAAACATATTAACCTTACTGATACATTTAATATCTAGTCATATGTAAACATATTAACCTTACTGATACATTTAATGTCTAGTCATATATAAACATATTAACCTTACTGATACATTTAATGTCTAGTCATATATAAACATATTAACCTTACTGATACATTTAATGTCTAGTCATATATAAACATATTAACCTTACTGATACATTTAATGTCTAGTCATATATAAACATATTAACCTTACTGATGCATTTAATGTCTAGTCATATATAAACATATTAACCTTACTGATACATTTAATGTCTAGTCATATATAAACATATTAACCTTACTGATACATTTAATGTCTAGTCATATATAAACATATTAACCTTACTGATACATTTAATGTCTAGTCATATATAAACATATTAACCTTACTGATACATTTAATGTCTAGTCATATATAAACATATTAACCTTACTGATACATTTAATGTCTAGTCATATATAAACATATTAACCTTACTGATACATTTAATGTCTAGTCATATATAAACATATTAACCTTACTGATACATTTAATGTCTAGTCATATATAAACATATTAACCTTACTGATACATTCAATGTCTAGTCATATATAAACATATTAGCCTTACTGATACATTCAATGTCTAGTCATATATAAACATATTAGCCTTACTGATACATTTAATGTCTAGTCATATATAAACATATTAGCCTTACTGATACATTTAATGTCTAGTCATATACAAACATATTAGCCTTACTGATAGATTTAATGTCTAGTCATATATAAACATATTAACCTTACTGATATATTTAATGTCTTGTCATATATAAACATATTAACCTTACTGATACATTTAATGTCTAGTCATATATAAACATATTAACCTTACTGATGCATTTAATGTCTAGTCATATGTAAACATATTAACCTTACTGATACATTTAATGTCTAGTCATATATAAACATATTAACCTTACTGATACATTTAATGTCTAGTCATATATAAACATATTAACCTTACTGATACATTTAATGTCTAGTCATATATAAACATATTAACCTTACTGATACATTTAATGTCTAGTCATATATAAACATATTAACCTTACTGATACATTCAATGTCTAGTCATATATAAACATATTAACCTTACTGATACATTTAATGTCTAGTCATATATAAACATATTAGCCTTGCTGATAGATTTAATGTCTAGTCATATGTAAACATATTAACCTTACTGATAGATTTAATGTCTTGTCATATATAAACATATTAACCTTACTGATAGATTTAATGTCTTGTCATATGTAAACATATTGACCTTACTGATACATTCAATGTCTAGTCATATATAAACATATTAACCTTACTGATACATTTAATGTCTAGTCATATGTAAACATATTAACCTTACTGATACATTTAATGTCTAGTCATATGTAAACATATTAACCTTACTGATACATTTAATGTCTAGTCATATATAAACATATTAACCTTACTGATACATTTAATGTCTAGTCATATATAAACATATTAACCTTACTGATACATTTATTAATGTCTAAGGGAGAGATACACTTGAAGGCATTCCCATCATCAAGCAATAAATACATAGCTTTCAAGTAATCATCACAATTCATTAAAACCACAGAACTAGTTTTATCAGCCTGCTTTATAACAGTAGAAGTGTCCTTCTCTAAAGATTTAAAGGCTATAAACTCATCATAGCTTAAGTTGTAAAATTTCTTTGTTTTAACATTAGAATATAAACTTCTAAGCTCAACCTTACATAAATCATGGAAAGCCATAAGAACAGGCAAACTAATAGGAATAAAAGTACTTTTCTTCTTACAGCGAATGGATTGGCTTGAAACAGAGTCTTTAAATAGCACTTTTAAATTAACTCTTCTAACAAACTGCTTTAAGTCTGTAAGAGCCGTGACAATGTCGTCAGCAGCTGTGGGAATGAAACTAAGTCATTTCTGTAACAGGGACATGTGTGGAGATTCATGACGAAAAGTAGATAGATTAACAATACTATGAGTTACTGCCAAGTCAGTTTTCCTTGCCCCATAAGGCTCTCGTTCTCCCGCTTGATTCCACTGAGGATTTGTCTCTGTAAGGATCGGCCCCTCGACACACTCTGTTCTTTCGCTTTTTCCAGTCGATCCAGCTGAAAACGTTTCTGGGTAATGTTTAAAATCAGCTGTTGACTCCTACCATTCACATTTTCAGCACCATGCGCCTTCTCCATTGATTCATCCGCAACGTGCGTATTGACATGCGTACTGGTACCAGCCTCTGGTGTGGAGGTCGCAGAAGCGTCAGAATGTGGGGGCGTGTCCTTAGATAAGCAAGTTGACATAGCAGAAGATACCAGGGATATGGAGTCAGTAACATTCACAGATGAGACTCCAGTATCAAAGAAGTAATTTTTCGATATACGCTGTCCAGAATGCTTATTAACAGCAGACAAATCCTGTTTAGGCCAAGAAAAGACATGGCCCCTCTGGAAATCAAGTATATTATGTTTAAGCTTACATTTCTTTGTAGCTTCAAGCCTATCATCTAGTGTGTGCAGTTTATCAAGCATCTGTTGGTACACTTTAGTCAAATTAGGAAAACAGGGCATAGTAAGCAACTTGTTCTCTAAATTGATAATTTCTTCCTTCAAATAAATCTCAGTTTGAAGGAAATGATCATTCATCAAAGACATATAGTCAAGGCTTAACTTCAAGTTAAGCTGTTGCCAGTGCTTAAGTAAATCTGGATAAACATTGCCATATGATGGCATTTGTAAGATCCTTAAACGTCGTGGAACAATGCCCATGTCAAGATAAGCCAAAAAACTAAAATGTTGTCATTGTAAGCGTTTATAAGATCCAACTGTAAGCATTTCCAGGATTATTAGAATGTGTCTTTAAGTATTCTAGTTCACTCATCTGTAGTTTGATGAATCATGCTATAATCAGAAGCTCTAAAGCCACAGACAAAATTTGGTGGGTGCTTTCTAAGAATCAAATCTAAAATATTAGGGGTTCCCATGTTGCTGTCAATTGGTACCCCTCTCATGGAAGACTCAAATGGGACAGCCTCACTAGGTGCTCAAACCACTTCACTTGGCTCATCTTGACCTTGAAGAACAAAGGTCAACTCCAGAAGTGTCCTGGGTTATCATTCTTCCTACTAGTCATGGACACTGAGCTCAGCAACCCTATAAAGAAACCACTTTACTCTGCTTGCATAATGTCACAGTTTTGGTCACTACTTCAAGTTTATGGTCATAGGTAAAGACAATGTTAGAATGATCAGCAAATTCAGACCTTAATCCTATGACTTAGCTTTTGCTTTACTACCATAGTGTCTATCCTTACTTGTGAACAAGATGAAACATTATTTTGTTTCCTCCATTTGGAGTAGCTGCTCACTTGTGACTTGCAGACAGTATTTTGATTAGGTTCATAGGTAGGTACTTGGCTATTGGCCCAAGGGCCTAAGTAAGCCTAGCCAACAAGATTCCCTGGCTTACGCCACCCAAGAAAGTTATTTTCTTGTGCTCCTGTCGAATAGAGCCACAAAAGTGATCCCCTGGGTGTATTTCCTATTTCCCATCCACTTATCAAGATTCTTCTTGAAGAGTGCTAATGAGGAACTTTGCTTGACATAGATGGGTTATGTATAATCCTACCAAGTATTGAACCCAAGATCCTCTGCCTCAAAGTCAGAGCAACACACCACTATACCAAATCAGCTGATATGTTCTTGGTGAGAATGACCTCCTCTGACTTGGAGGTGGTGAGCTGTACTCCAGCTTCTTCACACTTATTAGTGATCCCTTCCAGGGCATGCAGGGAATTACAGTCACCTGAAGTCAAGAAGACAACTTCACTGCATATAAAAAGATGCAGAATTCACATCCCCATAGCAGATACTCTTAAATCTTTGACTGCACTTTGATAGCCTATTCATAAAAATCATGAGCAGGGAGACAGGTAAGATGCACCCTTTGTGGAGTCTTACACCCACCTTGAACATATTCAGCATAACACTAAGAATGCAGGCACAAGTGTTAATCAACAAATGCAGGATCACACAGCATATATCAATGGCTCCTGGACAATTTACTATTGTAATAACTCCTGCAGTGTGTTCCAGGGAATGTGATCTTATGCAATCTTCAGATCCAAAACACAAATACAGTATGGAAAATTCCTACATTTCCTTTAAGATCCCTGAAAAGACAAATACAAAGAGTTAAACCAGTGTTCCATGGCCAGGAATGAATCCATATTTCTCTTCCTGAATCAAACTCTTCACTGCTAAATGGAGCTCCCTTTTGGCACCCCAGTATAGGGTTTCCAAGGAACCCTGAAATATGTGATCTGTCTGTAATTCAGATATGCCCTTATACCCCCCTCTCTTTTTGAAACTGGATGCCACAGTTCCAGTTTGCTCATTCAGGCACACTGCCTCTACCTTTGATTACAACTCTTTAAGCCCAGGATAATCACCACACCTTAATAATATCCTGTTCCTTTGACATTTTTGTACAGTTCTTATCCATGTCTTCAGCCTTGTCATGTCAGAAAGTACAGTTGTGTTCACTTGCCATAAATGTAGATGTTCAAGTGTATTTACTGTTGCAGTCATTACATTTGGGTTATCTGCCTGCAGGTAGCCCTCAGCCAGCCTGAATACCAGAGTCTTTGGATTTCTACGTTGGATGCTGTCGGTTCTTCCATGATGTAAGGTCGTCAGGGGTATAAAACATGCAGCCGACGCCATTACATCAGTTTTTCTTGTCCCAGATGTCAGGTGCCCCCACAATAGGAAGCAATTATATGGTATTGTACACCCCTATCAAAAATCAAATACACATGAAAAAATATATGTATACCAAGCAAGAAGGAAAGGTAGAGCCAAGAGAAGTCAGGGGGCTGGAGGGAGGGTAACCAGGACTGTAAATACACTCAAACATCTACATTTATGGTAAGTGTACACAAATGTACTATGTTCTTCATGTTTCACTGTTGCAGTCATCACATTTGGGTTGATTCCCAAAGCTAAGGAAGGGATGAGGTAGTTAAAGAGCATTAGGGCCAGCTATTAAGTCCTGCAAGACTGCTGTGGCAAATCCAGCTTTGGATTTAGAAAAGATAGGCAGGTAGTAATGCTTGGTGAAGGTATGTACAGAGCTCCAGGTAGCAGCTTCCAGGATGTCCCTGGTAGGGACTCCTCTGAGAAATGCTGTAGAGGTAGATGCAACTCTGGTGGAATATGATCTTATCCCCTGTGGGGTAGGTTTTCCATGGTGCTTGTAGCAGAAATTAATGCCCCTGCAGCAAAGTCAACTAGCAGCTGGTCAGATTTTTCTAAGAGGCTTAGTCCTGTCCAAATAGAATCTAAGTTGTCTGTGCACATCCAGAAAGTGCAGTATCCATTCTCCTTTGTTTTGTGGATTAGGGAAAAAAGTAGGTAGATGAATGGACTGGTTTAGGGCCACACTAGACATCACCTTGGGCATAAAGGAAGGATTAGCCCTGAGTGAAACCCTGTCTGTTTGGAAGATAATGAAGGGTTCCACTGCCATGAGGGCCTGTAATTCCGACACTCTTCTTGCTGAAGTGATAGCTAGAAGGAAGGCTGTTTTCCAAGAAAGGAATTTCAACTCTGCTGCTGCAGCTGGCTCAAAGGGGGGAAGAGTGAGCTTTTCCAATACAAAGTTAAGGTCCCAGGCTGGAGTGGGAGCTCTCCTGGGGGGGGGGTCTTAAATTTTTGGCCCCTCTAAGGAATTGTTTTAGCAAGGGGTGAGAGAAGAGGGATGGCTCAGTATTATAGTGTGCTGAAATGGCAGAGGCATAAATCTTAATTGACGAGAAGGATAGGCCCTTGTGGAGCATTTCTGTTAAGTACTCTAGAATAAGAGGTAGGTTGGGCACTGTTGTGGCCATCCCCTGAGCCTGACTCCAGGAGCAGTATCTTTTCCACTTTTCAGCATAGGATTTTCTGGTACTAGGCATCCTTGTCTCCAGAATAGCATCCCACACCTGTTTACTGAGGGATGCTAGAGGAGAGCTCATGGAATGATCCAGGCTACAAGGTTCAGGGTTTGAAGCTGAGGGTGCTGAATCTGTCCCCCCTGCTGGGATAGCAGGGAAGGGGTCTGAGGCAGGTGCCATGGTTGTAGCAGTGTCAGACTGCACAATAGAGGGTACCAGTGCTGGCGTGGCCAGTCTTGTGCAATCAGAATTGTTCTTGGCTTGTCCTGTCTGATCTTTAGTAGAACCTTCGAGAGGGGAGGCAGAGGGGGAAAGACATAAACCGAGAGGATTTCCCAGGTAAAGGACAGGGCATCCACTTTCCAAGATTGACTGTGGGGAGTTCTGGTGCAGAATTTGTTCAATTGGTAGTTCTGAGGGGAGGCAAACAGGTCTACCTCTGGGGTCCCTCATTTGTTCCTCTAGAGGTTGACTATTTTGGGTTCTAGTTTCCATTTGTGTGGGTCCATGAATTTTCTGCTTAAGTCGTCTGCCAGTGAATTTAGTTTGCCTGGCAGGAAGTGAGCTTGTAGGTGCATTTGGTAGCTCAAGGCTGTGCTCCACAGAGCCATGGCTAGTCTGCAGAGAGGGTAGGAGTGGGTTCCCCACTGCTTGTTTATGTACCACATAACTGTGGTGTTGTCTGTCTTTACCAGTAGTTGTCCTGGGAGAATATGGTCTTTGAAGGCTGTCAGAGCATTCTGTACAGCTAACATTTCTTTTTGGTTGATATGCAGGTGCATCTGTCTCGGGTTCCATTTGCCCTGAATGCACTGCCCTGCCATGTGAGCCCCCCATGTATAGTCTGATGCATCTGTTGTTAGGGTTTGGTCGGCAGGGCTAGAGTGAAAGGGAGTCCCTTGTTGTGGTATCAGGCCTCTGTCCACCAAAGGAACTCTGTCCTTAGATAAGGAATGATAGGAATCATTGTTTCCAGGTCCTAAGAATGCTGACACCATAAACTTTTTAGATACCATTGGAGTTTCCTCATATGCAGTCTTGCATGTGGAATTAGCAGAATGCAAGAGGCCATGAACCCTAGGGCTTGCAGAATTTTCCTTGCAGATAGCTGGGTTTTTGTGGCCAATAGTTTGAAGTAGGTTGTCAAATAAACTTATTTTTCTGGAGTGAGGAATGCCATCTGGGAAGTTGCATTCAAGCTTGCTCCCAGGAATACAATCTGTTGGCAGGGTACTATGTGAGATTTCTTTTCATTGATGGTGTACCCCAGTGAGGATAGAAGTTTCTTTACAAATGCCAGGTGTTGTAATAGCAAGTCCTGGCTTTCTGCCTGAATCAGACAATCATCCAGGTATGGGTAAATTTGAATATTTGTCTGCCTGCAAAAAGCAATGGCTGGAGTTAGACACTTTGTGAACACCCTGGGTGCAGTAGATAAGCCAAAGGGAAGTGCAGAGAACTGAAAGTGCATGGAGCCCACCCTAAAACATAGGTATTGTCTGCAGGATTCTCTTATTTTGATATGCAGGTAAGCTTCCTTTAAGTCTAGGGTTGCCAGCCAGGCATCCTTGGCTAGCATTGGAAGAAGCTGTTGAAGAGTTAGCATTTTGAATTTTGGAACCACCAGAAAGGTGTTGAGAATAGAGAGATCCAGGATAGGACACCAGGAGTTTTCTTTTTTGGTACCAGAAACAGTCTTGAATAAAAACCTTGTCCCCTTAGATCTGCTGGGATAGGTTGAATAGCCCTGATACTGAGAAGGGAGAGAATCTGCTGTTGGGACTCCACCCATTGATTTGGGGAGAGGTCTGGCCAACCATTTGGGGTTGGTAATGTGTGGAAGTGAAATCTGTATCCTCGGGAAACTATGTTTAAAACCCATTTGTCCTGGGTAATGAGTTCCCAGTTTTTTGCATGTAGGTCGAGCTTTCCTCCTAAGGGAGCAAGTAGTTAAGCAGGGCTTGGAAGTGTTAACATTAAGTCATTGTGCCATTTTTCCATAGGGGGGTGGCTTACTACTCCCTGCTTTGGAAGTGGGAGCCCCTCACTGCTTAGATCTGTGCGTAGCCTGAGATTGAAGTCTTGGTAGCCTGCTGTTCCTGGGTTTGGACTGAGAAGGCCTGGAAGGGACTGGAAAGGACCAGTTCTTTTAAGGCCAATACCTACTGAATCTGGGAGGCTGTACATGTAAAAAATCTTTAACAGTTGGCATAGAGTTAGCTTTTTCCCCTCCATCCTTTTGAGGACTTCCTCTGCTTTGTTGCCAAAAAGGCGGTCTTGATTTAAGGGTGCATCCAGTAATTTAGCTTTAACATGATCTGGCAGGTTTTGTTCCATGAGTCAAGCATGCCTTCTAAGTACAGACCCAGTGACAGCAGCCCTGCAAAATGCTTCTAAAGCATCAAAAACACATTGCAAAGTATGTTTACCAACTTGTTCTAAAGAATGCATTACATCTTGCAAGTCTTTGTGTTCAGCACAGTCAGGAATCAACATAATTTTCTGTTTAAGTAGTCCCATAACATGCTGCTGATACTTTAACATATGAAATTGGCAATTTAGAGCCCCAATGACCAAAGTAGCAGAAGTGTAAACCTTCTTACCCCATCTGTCTAAGGCTATAGAATCTCTATTAGAAGGGGTAGGGTTTTTTTGGCCGCAGAAGCCTTAATGCCTTTTGGTTCTTGGGAAATAGTCTCCGGATCCGCAGTAGGATTCTTAAAGAGGAACTTGTGAGAGTCAGGTACTCTGTAGTACCTGTCAGGTTTTCTGGGAGCTGGAGGTAAAGTGTCTAGGGTAAGGCTAGATTCCAAGAAAACATCATCTACAATAGCCAGAACAGGAGGGATAGCTAGAGTCCTGTGTTGAGGCAAGAGTAAGAATTCCCTAAGTCTCTTTTTGGACTCAGAGTTGTCCTGGCATTCCCAGCGGAAATGCTCCCTAAGGGTATGCAAAGTTTCACCAAAAGAAACATCTTCTGGAGGAGAAGCAGAGGGAATGGAATCCTCTGCATCAGAATCCTCATAAGTAGATAAGGGCAAATCCTGGTAATCAGAAGGAACAGAGATATCAGATTCCTGATCAGAAGAATCAGAAAGAAAATCAGTTCTAGGTCTCTTAGAGGGGGAAGGCTGGCTTCCACTAATTAAGGTAATAAGGTCTTCAGCCATTCTAAGCATTTGTTTTTAAGGCATATGGGCCTGAGTCACTGGTTTGGTTGTCAGTTTTCTAGGCGTAGTGCGAGTTTTAGGCCTGAGGAATTCAGTACTTCCAGTAGGAAACGATGCTGTCGGTTTAATATGAAAGTCTGTAGGCCTGAATACACCCTCAGAAGCCAGTGCCTGCACAGCGGCTCCGGACCCATCCAAGGTAGAGACATCTGCAGGTTCCATAGTTGAAGAAGCATCTCATGACATTCCAGACTCCAAATGGGGCTCAGTAGAGGCCTGCGAATCTGTAGTAGCGGGTATCAGGGGCTGCAAAAGCTCCTCACTGAGTACTGACGGACTGGCGACTAGCTTAACGGAAGCATTGTTGGCAGTTTTAGACCTATGCAGTCTGTCTCTGTCTTTATCCTTATGTTTTTTCTGAAGATCGGTAGTCAGATGGCTTAACAAAGCCATTTTGAAGTACGGAGATCGAGAACGAAAGTATTTAGCTACAAAAATAGCTCGACGACGAATAGTTCAGGCGTTGAACAAGGCACAAAACTGACAGAGAGGGACGTCATGGTTTGGGCCTAAATAGGTGATGCAGTAAGAATGAAAATCTCTATGAGGTATTTGCTTTCCACAGGCAAGACAATTGCTAATTTTTTCTGACATTGGTTAGAGCAAGAAAAAAGGATCCCCAATGGGGTACTTATCTTTTTTGAAGACTTTGGGTCTGAAACTCGAAAACAAAAATTTCAGGAGTCATCCGACCAGCACTTGCGAACTGCTTCTGCTTCATGTACTGCACGGCAAGAAAGACTGATGTAATGGCATCGGCTGCATGTTCTATACCCCTGATGACCTGTTGTCATGGAAGAAGCGACAGCATCTGACACAGAAATCCGAAGACTCTGGTATTCAGGCCAGCTGAGGGCTACCTGCAGGCAGATAACCCAAATGTGATGACTGCAAGAGTGAAACATGAAGAACATCTGCATCAACAACATGACATCACATGCAGAAAATGATCTAGTCCAAGCAGCATGTTCAGTATGTTCAGGGGTTCCTGATGTGGTTCCCTGTCTCTTCAAGCACAGTATGCAGGTAAGGTCAGTAATTCTCTTTCTTTGTTGATAGCAGCTTGGGCAGTGTGATATATCCCCTCATGAGATTATGGATGGTTTTCCAGAACACTTCTGAAGGTATCCGAATGTCA
>NC_056730.1:393684743-393757243 GCF_019279795.1 Protopterus annectens | reverse complement strand
CTCACTTTACATCACCCTATGCCCTTTGGTTGAGCAGTGGTATATTTATACACAGTGTATAATTACAGCCTTCTTACAGCTACTTTATACATTTTCTTACCTGATAGACCAGTGAAGGAAATTTTTGTTAACACTATCTGACTGTTTCTACCCGTATTCACATTGTCATGGTTACATATGTGCACTCATACTGTGTGTGTGTGTGTGTGTGTGTGTGTGTGTGTGTGTGTGTGTGTGTGTGTGTGTGTGTGTGTGTGTGTGTGTGTGTGTGTGTGTGCGCTACTGCCATACTCTGCCATGATTTATATAGGTCACCCTGAGTGTAGGCAGCAGCGACCATTAGCTGTGATGGCGTGACACTTGAGGGACATTTCTTGGAGGAGACTACTTGGTGTATGTACTTATCTTCTGTCATTTGCAGCCTTGGGGTTGGACAGTGGGTGTTGTACACAGTGTATAATTACAGCCTTCTTACAGCTACTTTATACCTTTTCTTACCTGGCAGACATCTGAAGGAAATTTCTGTTAACACTACCGGACTGTTTCTGCACATATTCCTGAGTGAAAATATGCATACAGCTTACTACCACTCCTGGGATTCGAACTGTGCCTGTTTGTGCATAAAATAGAACAAAGTTTGTGATTCATCAGAATGAGCTATTGAAAAGCTACTGTTTCTCATTTGACTGTTTTCTGCCTAATACTCTCTTGGTTGCATAATCTGACCTTGTGATTCTGACATTCCTGCATGGCAGATACTTCTTATACTGTGCATTCATACTTTGACAGAGCACAGTCTGGAAAACACTGGTTAACACAAAATTACTATTCAGGTATCATATTTTGATGCATGGAACATTTCATATAGTTAATCTCCTGTTTTACAACTCCACAATCTTTGTCAGATGAGCCTTGATTATTTAATGTTTTCAGAGCTATAGTTGCTGTGCAGAAACTGTACACATTTCAGTTCATACCATCACATACCAAAGTAAACATGGCCAGTCCGATGTTTTGACTTTTATTGACAGGTACTGACACTTTTATTGATATATACCCTGTACGTCACTATTACCCTGCTAATGTCTCATTTATTCAGTACAAACCATACCCGTTTTTAATTAGTGACAGGTGACATTCTACTCTTTTCTATTTATTTGCCATGAATATTACAAGCTAGATTTGTACTCACCAGCCTCGCTACGCAGCCTTAACAGCCTGCTGACATGAGCATCCATGACAGCGGCCCTCTCATCTGCAGCTGTACAGGAGAGAGAGAAACATTTATGCATACCTATCACATACACAGGATGGACTTTGGAAAACACTTATTGATACTTACTCATACACAGCTGGGACATTCCTCGCCCATGCATCTTGGAACCACCTGTCCAAGAGCTCCCTCTTCCTATACTTCAAGTCAACAAAGTGGTGCTGAACCTGCTCACCAGTCCAATGGGGTGCCAGTGGCACTGGTGAGGTCACATGCAAGATGGTCCCAGGCCTCCAATTTGTATTGGGAGCCATGGTACTGTTCCTGCAGCAGTCTCCCATCGTGGTTTTCTACTAGGAGTACAACCATGACCCTGGACTCCTGAATGTCCCAGCGCTGTGCCCAAAAGCGCACACCTTCACCAATACCAGCCATAGTGCCTGCAGTGGGGAGCTACAACTGGTTATGAGTTGTATTTCCACATGTGAGGTTTAAATAGGGCTGATTTCCCACCCTTTGCAGTGATTGGCTGGTTTTGAATATAGTGAGCTAAGCTAAGCGACGGGCAAACCTGCTTAACAAAAATAAGCATTGCTTACAGGGGTAGATGCTAAGCACTGCTTACAAGTGAGCAAATCCACTTAGCTATGCTAATTATTGCTAACCATAGAAATTTGAGCAATGCTTACTCCAGCTAATCACACCTGAGCACAATTTAGCTTTGTTCAGCTTTCATTTTATGGACTATCATTATTATCAATATTATTATTAATTATTATTATTATTATCATTATTCTTATTATTATCATTTTATGAGCTTTCATTACATTCTTTTGTGGCTATACTGTATGGGACAGTTGTGTTTACACGGGGGTTTCATATCTGTACTACACCGACACCTCACATTTGGACCTGCTACACTACCCTGGTTAACAAATATATTTTATTCACTACCTATTTCTAGGAAAATATACTTTTAGTACTGTTTTCACAATTAAAAATGAATGGCCTGCATTGGGGTTCAAACCATGCATGGTTGCATGCTAAGCAAAAGCTCTAACCACTACACTATTTCACTTTGTCTGCTTTGACTCCTTCGAATGTTTAAGCTATGCTATGCACAGCTGCGTGACATGCACATCCGCTCAGCTATGCTTAAACTTTATTGGGGATGGAAAAAAAAGAACATGTAACATTATTCTTATAAACTTGGAAAGCTGCTATAATAAATCAATTTGTGTTAGCAGACATTTTTCAAGGATATAAGTTATGCAACTCAAATGAATGTCACTATTTAGTGACGAATGTCACTATTTAGTGACTTCAATCCTTAGATCATCACCATGATTTGCCAGACGAGAAGAAATTTTATGAGGAAAAGGCCAAAAATATAATGGAAACTCTGGACATTTTGCGAACATCTGACCAGTTGAGAGCTATATTGTGGGGGGCAATGCTTCTGTATTTTGTCCCTGTCACTGTTATCTTGTGATAACAGTGTCTGTGGACATTGTTAGTTGCTTTAGAATTGCCGTACATGGCTCGTGTCCATGTTGAGAATACAGCAGCATGCCTTCATTGATTTGCAAGGTGCACTGCTATTCTACACAGCCACAATCTGCTCCGTGCAGGAGTAGCACTATTCCTGAACAGATTTTAATGAATCCAGGGGGACATTTTTATTGTCTACATATGCTGTTTAACTTCTATCTCTTTGCAAAATAAAATGTACATCTCATTTCAGTATTGGTGCTTTTTTCTTCCTTACACTTATAAAAATTAAACAGAAATTAGAAAACAAGTATATATAAAAGATACAGTTTTGAAGAACTATATTTACAGGGGAAATTTGATAAAGCCTACACTGTGCTTTTTACCATGTAGGCATCACACTGTGCTGTTTACATGAAAGTAAGCAGGTTTTAGATTCAGTAAACATTGCTGAGTGGCGTGCATGCATGCGCCAACACAGGAAGTTCCGTGGCAGTTCTGTGGTATGCAAATCACCTCATAAGCAGGTGAATCTCATGCAAATTAGTCAGGTAGAGTGATCCAGTAAATAGATAGGCAGCTGGTCAGACCCCGTGTCAGAGTCTGTAGTGTACACAGAAAATTTCCATGTACAGGAATGTAGACAGACAAAAGTGGCTGTAAAAATGTAGATATATAGAAAGAAATGGCATACCACATACTGTACAGAGATGAGCGAAACAATCCTCCTGTGTGTCAGAAAAATTAAAGGAAATAAGTTAAATTTTATATATATATATATATATATATATATATATATATATATATATTTTTTTTTTTTTAAATCTGTGCATACTTGCATGGCACACCACAGTGCACAAACATGCTTTATAAAAATAATAATAATAATATTATGTGACAGAAATGTATTACAGGACCTTACATCGAGTATCTACAATGGTGCACTGGTGCTGTTGCTAATGTGGTAAGGCTATAAAGTGTGTAGTTTCCAGGTTGTGAGCATGGGTCTCTATGCAAATGAGGTAGAGTTACTGAATAGCATAAAGGGGTAATCTTGTCCACATACCCTCTTCTTGTAGCCAGAGAAAAATGTTGCTATTTACAGAGGAGGTAGCTGACATCAGGGAAGGGTGCATCCAATGACATCTAAGCTTATTTCAGCTTAGCTGCACCTGTTTGCACAGCTCACCACCATCCTTTCGGGGGGGGTGCGCTAACCTCTAAGCTTTCTTAGCTAAGGGCACGTGTTTCTGCATGTTTGTGCAGCGCAGCACTATGCTAGGCATGGAAGTCTGGGGGAGGTGTATTTACTAAGTGCTAAGCTTTGTTTACCTAGGGAGCACGCATTTGTGTGGTGTGTTGCAGTGCTGAGTGTATCTAAAAGCCAATGGCAAATTAATTAGTTTTGACCCCTGTTTAACTTAGACTAGGGCTATTAAATGAAGTTAATGATATACTAGGCAGGTGGAATTCATCATAGGTAGCCAATCACACAGTCAGTACCTACAGCAAAGCACTATAAAGTATGCATACACCATACAGTCTGATTTTTTTTCCCCATTCTCTGCACCATTGCAGTACAGACTTGAGAATTTTAACTGAGAGAATGCTGGGGGCTGCTGCAGGCCTGCTACATCTGTATGTGCTAAATGTTGAAGTCAATGCTGCTGCTAACAACAGACCTAGACAGAGAAGGAGACAAGTGTTCAGGCCCAGGGTAAACTTCCAGGAGCTACATGAACTGGAGATTGTAGAGCACTACAGGGTGGACAGGGAAGAGCACTACAGGGTGGACAGGGACATACTACAAGAACTCACTGAGCTCTGCCACCCTCAACTCAGACCCAGAGCCAACAGAGGGGAAACCATCCCAGTGGAAACAAAGGTATGTGTAGCCCTTAGGATACTAGCTACAGGTACTTTCCAAAGACCAATTGGGGACATGATGGAGGTCTCATAGGCATCAGCATCCAGGGTACTTCACCAGTTCCTGGATGCCATGCTATCTTATGCCAGTGAGCACATTTCTTTTTCCCTCAGCCCTGAGGTGAGGGCCAGCAATATGCAACACATCTACCATGTAGCACACTTCCCTGAAGTACTGAGTGCCATAGAGTGCACTCATGTACACATCAAGTTACCACCTGGTGAGGAGGGTAGAATCTACATGAACCTCAAGGATACCACTCCAACTGCCAAGTTGTGTGCAATGCCCAGGGCATTATCATGAATGTGTGTGCTGGCAACCCTGGTAGTTATCATGACTCCCATATCTGGCATGCATCACAGCTGTACCAGATGTTTGCTAGAGGGGACATCCTACATGGCCATTTACTGGGGGGTGCTGACTATGCACTGGAACAATGGATGATGACACCCATCAGAAATGAACACACACCCAAGGAAGAATTCCATAATGAGGCACACACACAAACTAGGAGCATCATAGAGCATATGTGTGAGCTTCTGAAGTCATGGTTTTGGTGCCTTGATATACCTGGTGGAGCCCTGCAATACTCTCCAGCCACATGTGTACATATGTTCACAGTATACGCCATTTTGCACAATATGATCCTGCAGAAACAACTGCAGCAGGATCAGCAAAGGGAAGGGATACACAGCCCCCCACCAGTGCCTAGGTCACCACTGTCACAGGAAAGGAGGAACCCCCTGATAATGTCTCTGTAGGCAGACATAGGCATTCCCAGTATGCCCAGGCTTTGGCTAAGAGACAATGCATGGCACAGTCACTGACAACCTAGGGCCCTAGAGACTGACACCTTACTCCTACACACATACCTATATTAATTAAAATTGTTGATGACAGGCAACCCACACAACCTGTACTTATCCATGTATTGACTGTGTACTGCTTGCATCACACAGAGTTAGCCCTGAACTACAGTTCTGTCAACTGCCGCATTCACAAGGTAAGTCTCTAACCTACACACTGCTTGTAAGGATTACTATAATATGGTATTGTATGCATGTATCTGCTGCAGTTATGCAAGGAAATATGGTGGACTATGTGGCCAGAGGTAATATCCACATGGGACCACAGATATCCAGTCCAATAGTATGTGTTCCCTAATAATCACTAGTCCTCATGGTTGGAATATTCACTACATCAGTCAAGGGAGATGTTAAACAGTAGGGTCACATGATATGTGGACTATTGTCTATCCCAGCAGGTCATATGCTGTTGTACCCCCATCCCCAACACAGCAGTGTTCCCATATAACTGCTTTAACAGTAAGCTATCAATGGTATATCAGCAGACCAGGCAATCGCAGGGCTGTAACATAGAATTCAATCACATATTGCATGCCACATGTAATGCAGGAATAACAACGTACATATGTATGCTTTTGATTGTGTGATGAAATAATCCTCTCTGTCTGGCAACCTGTGTGGCTCAGTGGACTAGGGAAGTTAGCATGGGTGATGGTGTTGATGGTGATAATCTGGAAATAGTCAGATCTTATGCATGTGAGGTATTATTATGCTGATGTTTTGACAGACTGTCAATCTGTGTGAGTGATGCAACATTATGAACCTCAGTCACATATTAAGTACAACAGACAGCTAGGGAATGCCATAGACATTTTGAATGAAATGCAGGACTGCAGAAACAGGGAAAGATGTAACTGTCTGTAATACACAAAATCCCAGACTGGAATACAGGTAGGTGTGGCCTGGAGTCACTTTACAAGTATTGACAGTCCCACTGGGCATGCCTATACACTTAGTTAAAATGAGCGCAATTCTGTTGCCCCTTCATCAAAATGACTGTTATATACAGAAATGTCTATACATACAGACATATATGTATACATATCCTTCTGACACTATCTATGTCTCACTTGGTTAGTCTTCAAAACATCTAAAACCCATAACATCTAAAATCATAGCACTGAAACCATAACATCTAAAACCCAAAACATCAAAACCCATAACATTGAATTTCATAACATCTAAAATGTGCATCACAACATCGAACACTACAAATCATATAAAAATAACACCCCCTCCACATATAATGACACCAAACTAACATACACACTTTTTCCCACATTTCTGCAGGGGGGGGCAATCCCCCCTGCACCCCCCAGGTAGAGGGCTCTGCCTCCCACTCCACCCCTGTAAGTTAAATATACCAACTCTGAGATCGCACTGCAGTGGGAAAAAGTTAAATTCCTAACCCCACTGTATCACGATCGCCATAAAGAATGTACACATAATGTCTATACCACTTACCTGTATGGCCTAAAAACACATACATAGTGGCAAAATAAACACTATATAAATAGTATAAATTCTTACACTATATAAATAACTATAGAAATGAAAACTACAACATCTCATAGTGATACCACAAGATTAGCAGAGTAAACTGTAACATTTACACGTTTGATGATACACCATTACATATTATACGTTTTAGATATTAGGAAATTTGATGTTATAGGTTTTAGATGTTATAGGTTTTAGATGTTATGGATTTTAGATGTTATGGTCTCGATGTTTTGACTTTAGATGTTATGAGTTTTAGATGTTTTGAAGGGGAACCTCTCACATACATATTATATCTATCTCTATGTAGTGTCAAATAGATATATACCAATATATATAGCTATATATATTAAAATGATACATAGATTCTCCTCAGCTATCTATATAACACATATGCATATCATGCACACACACAGCTACATTTATATATACATCCCTGTTATATACATAAATATGTGTGTGGATGTCTGCATTGTTCTACATACCCTAATAAAGTTGTGTAAATCTGCACTATCACACATCCATACTCAAAGCTCAAAGGATCCAAACTAAGGCTGCAACAGTACATAATCCTCTTACCTACAGACACCTCTGCTTACTGGGTGTCACCACGTAGACAGACACAGGTGAGCAGGTGGTGTAATGTATAATGTTGTCAATGCACGCAAGGACAGGGCACATTGTTCCTGCCCAAAGGTTTGCTATCGAAGTGCAAACAGCCACATATGGCCAAGCTGGTAACTGTACACACACAGCTAGGATGATAACAGTTATCTCACTGCTAGGATACTAGATGCAGATAACAGTACAAAGCAATATCGCTCTGCAGGCCACAGATGCTGTTTAACACAAGCCCAGTTTGTGTAATGCACAAGTACTGTGCCTGTAATTACATATACAACAGACTTAACCTGTGGCACGTGCAATAAGTACTGCGATCTATAGTGTATAAGACTAGATAAGTAGAGGTTCTAATCTCACTCCAGGCTACTGTGTGTGTGTGTGTGAATGTGTGTGTGAATGTGTGTGTGTGTGTGTGTGTGTGTGTGTGTGTGTGTGTGTGTGTGTGTGTGTGTGTGTGTGTGTGTGTATGTGTGTGTATCCCCCTGCAAAACAACTGACATGGGTTCCCTATTAGAAGACCGAAGATGCATTCTTTCAAATGCATCTTAGTCGAACTCAAAAGCCTGAAACGACAAAACATCGAAGCGGCTTTCAAGCGAATTCTTTCCCTGGGAAAGAATTCGCTTGGCCGCTTCATTACATTTTCAGCACTGTAGTGCGGTCTCAGAGTTAGTATATTTAAGTAGGGGGTGGGGGGTGAAGCCCCCCACTTAATGTAATGTTTAAAGTATGTTTTTGTTGTTGTTGGAACAGCGATTTTTTTTTCCTAGGAAAACAATCGCTGTTCTGACAGTTCAAAATTGTAAGCTTTCACTTACATAGGGTTGATTAATCACCGTTCGCTTTTTTATGCACTCGGTGATCTAATATAGACCCCTGACATGCCCTCATGGGCTATCCACCTGCAATGGTTATGCACTTTATGGCCCTGTAACTTGCTCCTGGCTTCCAAACTGCCCTCTTCTATAAGGCCTAATGATTTCATCCACCTTAAGACTTCCTTCTGACAGTGTAGTAACAGACTTAAGCCATGGCACATGTGATAAGTACTGTGAGCTATAATCTCACTTCAGGCTACTTGGTATGTGTGTATGTCCATATGGAATAAATATGAATAAATATAATCACCTTGGTAACTTAGAAATAGGTAGGGTTTGCAGTATTTTATTTGCAGCGTGTGATGTTGCCCCCCCCAAAACACTGACCACAACATGGCCTGCTGATGTCATCAAGCATAATATGTCCTAAACTGATAGTACTAGCAGACATGAGGTGTGTTGCGTGAATTACCTACTGTAATCTGTAATGTGTACGATTACATAGGTAAGTGTTCTCATCTTCATACAGCCAACTTGCACTACGTGTGTGCCTTGACATGTCTTGTACGCTTTGATTGGAAGTGCTGCTAGCCTCAATGTAGCCATGTTTGTGTGTGAGCCTGTTAGAGCATTTTACATCATGTTATGGAACCATAGCACATTTGAACTTCACTAGCATAATGGCTATACAGCCCTTACAATCATGGACATCTTTATACCTGTAGTTACAGGATCAGCACATATTGCCCCCCTCCAAGAGGTGCACAGGCAGATGCCCTGTATTGAGATGACAGTCGCCCAGCCAGTCATACAGATGGCATGTGCTGAGGTGCACTGAGGTGCTCTGTGTGCCATTAGGCAGGGATCTGTTTCAAGGGCGTGTTTAAGTCTGCTAGACAAACCTCTCCCACAAGCATGTAGCACTAATGTCACATATGTGGTCAATGTCCTTACAGTAAGTTATCCATCTACTATGCCAGCTACAGATAGGCAGCATATCCAATAAAGCAGAGTCACACATTGCCCCATATGCAAGGCACAGATCACCTCTGAGTACTGTATATGCCATAGGTGACAATGACACTCATTGCATATGATCCCCACTGAACACATACCGACGACATGAAGTGTCCTTGTGAGAGACCATACTGTTTTATGCAAGTGCCAGTACTGCTTGGAAAGGTACATCAACAAATGGTCATAGCACTCAGATATTGGCATGCTGAGGGAAAAGTATTCGGAGAATATGTTTATCTCACTTACAGGTGACTGTGGTCTCAGCTATGCCATATGATTCCTGCCATACCATTGTAGAGACATGGTGACCTGAGGCATATTAGGTGTAAGCCTGTGTGGCTAAGTCTGGGTACTCAGTTCTTTCATCCCTGAGTATGTACATCACATGTTGCACCTGATGTGCTACTTACCAGTTACATAGGTCAGATTGATGGAAATGCTATAACATATATATTTACATGCAGTTTATGATCATTAGTATGTCAACAGGCAGGTGTTTGCAATACCGACTTGCAGGATAGTGACATACCACAGAGACTCTATGAGTGCTCACAAATTGCAGGCATCAGCCAACATTGTTAGCCACAGTCATTCAGTAGTCATGTGTATTGTGGTTAAATGGATTCCAAGCAGTAAATAACCCAGGACTGCACCTTGTTGAGCACTGCTGCTTGCAGATCAGCTATTGGAGGTGGATGCCCCTATGTTGTGTATGTGTGCCATCAATGGGCCACTTAGTGACCCCTATAATGACCATATCATGGATGTCTAAGTGGGTGCTTTGTAAATGTTGCCTGAGCAGGGGACAATAATCAGATGGCTTGGCACAGTCTAAAGGGTTATATACCCTGATGTACCCTCACCCAGGTCCTTGGTGACTGCCTCAGAAATGTCCACCACATGTAACTGTCATGCTCCCCCTGTCAAACATCCAAATTGTGCATAGTCAACTGTGTGTAGATCACATGATCACATATATGTATGCTGATCAGCTCCATGGTGATTGCCTCTATGGGCATACAGATATGGATACTTAGACAAAGAGGTGTATAGTTATGTTGGTCAGTGGATGCACCACCTCTGTGCAACGGTATAAGAGTTGCTGTTGTCCACTCAGCTGGCATGCAGCCAGTGTTGTCAGTATGACTGCAAGGGTTTCCCAATGGTGTCATTAATCCTTGTCAGATCACATGTGGGATGCAGCTTGGAATGCTAAGATGTTTAATAGATGCTGTGTATCTTCCAGTGAGAGGTCAGTTATGAAATGCCCTGTAAATATGGAAGTTATGGGACAGGTTGTAGGAATGTGATGTGTCACATGTGGTGGAGACAAGGGAGTATAGTTGACACAGACAATGTGGCAGTACAGGTTACATATTACGAGTGCAGACCCATCATATGTAGAATCATGATGTATGAGGTCATCGACAATCAAGGCCTGTCCTTTGAGGTCACACATGTAACTACACTGTGCGTTGTAGTTCTGCTTTGTGTGGGTGGCTACTTTTGTCACTTATCATGACTGCACAACATCATAACAAAACTATGTGCTTCTTTTAGCTGAGGAGGTACTGCCGCCATGTTAAGGGGGCACCCTCACCCCAACTGTCACACAGCACTGTCCACCTGCTACTGTACAGCCTGCTAATGGCAGTTGTCCACCAGTCAGGTTTGCTGTGCCATGATGAGACTGTGTCATGTACAACCGAGTTCATGCAGTTGTAATGCTGTTGTCAAAATGCATGGGTGTAGAGCTCTGCATACTTGCCTGTCTTATCTGAAGGGAGAGGTGCAGTCACCAGTCTTTATTATATATTCAAAGCTTCAAAATTTCGAACCTCATATGTTCGACAACATATGAGCAAAACTTGAAACCTCGAATATATAATAAAAAAGTAAAAAAAAAAAACTTACCTTAATGCTCTGAGCAGGGGGGTAAACCCCCTTGCACCTCTCACACCCCCCTACTTAAATATACCAACTCTGAGACCACATTTCCGTGCAGGAAAAGGGAAATTTTCCCATTCTGCGCATATGGAGCCGTTGCTTTTCACCTTCGAACTTTTCAAAGTTCAATCATATGGTGTTGACCATATGACATTCAAACTTTGAAACGTTAGGCAATTTAATAGGGACCTTCAGTCACACTATGTCAACCATCCTACAAGAGGTAATAAATGGCTTTCTTGACATATATGTCTGCATTGTCTGCAAAAGGGGTACGTGCTGGTAGTTCTAAGGAGACAGATCTGTGGCCAGATCCCACCAGGGAGGACCTCATATTGGGGGGTTGTACTGATCACTCATATTGGTAAACATATGATGCAATACATTGGTTCCCCATGGGGGCATGTCACAGTACTGCTGCAGGGCATTGTAGGTAAGGACCTGCACCATCCTTTGGGCAATTGAGCCACAGCATGACTAATCAACACAGTGGGTACATCTTATACTTCCTTAACGTGTTTGTCTGTGCTCTATACAGACATCTTGCATGACTCTCTTCTTGAAACATGCTGGGAGTAACTGCAATAGTTACTTGTACAGAGGACAACAAGCAGGTAGTGCCAAGTGGTGTCCCCAGATCTCTGAGTCATGTCACCTGAAATGCCATGATAGTAGTTATCATGGGTACTAAAACCAAATTAGATCCGAACCAGACCAAGAACAAAATGATGTATCCAAAGGCTCAATAGGAACAAAAAATTCAAAATGACTTAAATAAAACTCGGTTTTAATGAAATGATAAAAAATTCCACATCAAGCACTTTCGCCTGGAGGCATACCAGGATTTTTCAAGATGAACCATGATTAAAAATTCAAGGCTTAAGTACTTTCTAGCCCAAATCATGTGACTAGAATAGCAACTAATACAATATGCAAATCAGATGTTAAAGTGCCAACAGCAATTCATTCATTGAATGAAATTATACAATGTCGAATAACCCACAAAATTGTACTAAATAATGTAAAAACGTGTTTAAATTACAACTCATAATAAAGCATGTATGACTGTTTTATAAAGCTACAAACAAGCTTAAAAATCTTAAAAACAGTCTTAAAAATTATTTTTATGTCTAAAACATCTATTAAGAACTATTGATTTCTAAGACCTCTGTTAATCATAAGAAAAGTTAACCAAAGTTTGAAACATCCACTCAAAACAAAATGTTATCCAAAATAACTGGCAATGAACAACCCATCTAAAATTTTTTTTTATAATGAACAAAATCATAACTTGGCCCTCCTCAGTTTCAAAACACTCATAATACTAATACTGTCATTTAAACCAGGGGGCTTATCATGGGTACTAGCACTAACACTGTTGTACGCCTTCTGACACTGGACCAAACACTTTTACTTTTGCCCAAGGCCAGATCATGCCTACCAACTGTAACCAACAGAGCCCATTGACTGTTACACTATGCAATGGATGTGGGACATCAGTCTCACTCTGCCAACCATGGCCTAACAAGATGTATGGAAGTATTATGCCAGCAGGTCTTGCTGTAAACTGAGTACATCATGTACATAGTGTTATGTCAGCTGGTGGATAGGCAAGTGTCTGACAGTCATACTCTGGGAAGATAGCATTGGGAGACCTATGCTGCAATGATGCCAGTCACCAGTGGAGTCCACCATCCTCCATTATTGATGTACCCCATCCACCTATTCCCTCTCTGCAGTCACAGCCACTCTCAGTAACCTCTGACTGAGTACATTAACAGGTGATTGCATATTAGGAGCTGTCACAGAATCCCACACAGAACCAACAGTTATCTAAGATGGCCCAAGACACAGTCAGTTGTTCTCTGAGCCACTGACAAATACTAAATGCCAACGACTGCACAATACTATCATGTGGGAAATTATCTACCCTTAAAAAACAATTCCAATGGACGCAAAGGAGTAGAATAAAATCTCCTTTGCGTCCATTGGAAGTGTTTTTTTTTTTTAATTATCCACCCCTGCAAAATATTGCATTGTCCACACACCACACACCACACACAGTTGAAGCATTACACATGGAATTATGGACAGAGAGAGTAATGTAACCTTTCACGTTCACAGGTCAGTAAGATGTGGGGATGCATTCACTGTTGTACAACTTATACCGACAGGTTGGGAAGTAAATCCCAGACTGTCACTGCTATACTGAGTGTGGCAGTCATTACACCCTTGCTATGTCAGTACACAGGCATACTGTACAACTGTAGCAGCCACACAGGTTCCATGGGTACACCAATACACAGTGTAGATATGTCCTATGGAGTCTGTGTCGTGACTGTACATGTGTAGTCTGTCTCCTAAATGCTTTGGAGGGGATGTGTTTGGCTCCATACAGGGAGATGTCGAATCCCACTGTGTACCTCCCACATATCCATGACAGGACTAACACATCTCACCTGTTCTACATGCCTACAACATCACTGTGGTATACATAGTACATTCTGGAGAGACAGGTATGGAACAAGGACAGTACACCTACATGAAACAGGCCCTCATGCTTGTGAAGCACACATCTGTTGTGACACACATCAGGTTGCACAATGGGATGCAGAACATGGCAATCATAACTGGTGTTGGGCAACTGCCTGTACTGGACACAGGATATTTGTAGATGGGTCATCTCCATCACCACAGCTTGTAGATGTGTTAGTTCACAAAACTCTGGTGACACTTATCCAGGGTAGCAGACCTTTTCACAGATTAGGGATGCATAAGTAACTGAATGTTGCCACTGTCCTTGTTAGTCTCTTATACACATATGAACCTATGGAGCCATGCACATATAGTGCTGTACCTTGCTGAATACATATTTCTGCTGTGCTGACATGCCATCCTCTGCTGCTTTATTGCCACTGTGCATCCATAGGTTATCCTAACAGAGTCCTGAAACAGAAACAGGTCTGTGACACACCTGTTTTTGTGTATCTATACAGCCATTACAACATCATACAACATAAGGTGCACAAAAGTGTGTGGCTTACTCATGACAAATGCCAGCATACAGTATCTGTCAGTAACTACTATAAGTGGCATAACAAAACAACACTGCATTACACAAGTACATGTTAACTAATAGTCACCCTGTACATCAGACACATAGCTTCATTTCCCTGCATCAGTTGCGAGGATGACAGGGATGTGGCACAGGTATCATCAATTGCACAGGGTGTTGTGTAGGGGTGCAGGAGGCCTAGGCTGACCCAAATGGGCAGCATGTGTGTGAGTCAGGAAGGAAAGCAGGTAAGACGAATCATGGAAAGGTGCTGTGTGTGTCTGTAGGTGACCTGCATTTGACAGTGGTGTGTGAGTGTGTGCGTGTACACAGTCAAGCTCAGTGCTAGCCCTACATGTGTATATGTTGGACAGCTTTGGGGCATACATGGTAGAGTTGACAGTTCACCATCTCTGGCCCCAAACACGGGAACTGGCTCTGTCGGGAGTTGCACTGGCACCTCCATGCCCAAGGTTAAAAGCAGTGGTAGTAGCTGACAGTGACTGCTGTCCGCTGAGACCATATCCCACATGGGAATGCCCAGGACCATCAGCTCATGGCCTGCCACATCATGTTGTGGACAGCACACTCCCCTCTGTAGCACTGGATGTACTGCCACTACAGGAGCATGATTGTGCACGGCCATGTGGACTCGCAGCAGATGGGGTTGCTGATCTACATCCACAATTCCGACACTCAACTCCAACCACATGTCCCAGCACAGACAATGAGTGGTCCAAAACAGACACTGTCACAGCCCACCTTATGTCCACTGCATCAGTCAACCAATCCAGGGTGTCCCAATACAGTGGAGGCAGTCACGGATGTCAGACTGTGCTGCATCTATAACCCTAACCATACATCTGGTGTTCCATTTAGAATGTGCCTGTGCCTCCATGATGGCCCAAAACATGCACCAAATGACCCATGATGTGACACCTGCAACAAGTGGTGGATGGCCAGCAGGTCTCTTACAAGCACCCCTGTCAATCCGCTTGTGTGGGACCTCACCAGCTCTCTGGCTGTGGCCAGTGTTTACACTCACTGGAGCCATAGTTACCACACTTTCCTGTTTAATGTATCCACCCTCTGACTGTCCAATATCTGTGGCCTCTGGGGACTGGGTATGTGTGGAGATACTGACTGTGTCCAATGACAATGGGAGCAGAAGAGGGATGTCAACCTCTGGGACATATTCAGCTCCTGATACCCCCACCTGTGCCACACTGTGGCCACCAACATCATCAGAGTCTGAGGAGACACTGATATCAGGTTGTGTAGGAGATAGACACCAACCTGTCCCCCCCCCCCATTCACATGTGATAAGAAAGGAAAAAGCAGAACATTAATACCTGCATTATTATGCTCTGCAGTACTATGTTGTGATACATGTAAGGCTCTATACAATGTCATCACTATGACAGACCTGTCGAAAACCCAACCTCACATAGTAGGACATGAGGACAGTAATCTTCCCACTAACAGCTGTAGTTATGCAAAATAACAGTTCATTACACTGCAGTCTCATCAACAACAGTGAAGTACATTGTTGACATTTGTGTAGACTCTGCACAGTTGACACATATGACACTCTATAGTGTCCTGACAATACCATCACATCTACCAGTGTGGTCATACCTACAATAGGTTTGAGTTTAACATGTCTACAGTCAGAATACATGTGTGCAGTTGGCAATCATGCTTTCTGTACAGACATGCAGGCAGCAGGCCTGGGGTGACAGTCTAGGGATTACACTGCTGTAAACCTACATCTATAACAAGACAGTGTCATGCTTACCAGGAGCAGGACCATGGGATTGGCCAATACCTGATGGACCTGTGAAAAGTTGAGGGACATTTAATGTCAGTACAACCACATGTTCCACCACCATGAGGTAATAGGTCCATATATCTCACATTTAGAATAGTCACTGTGTTAATTGTTATATTGGTCAAAATCTGAGCATGACAGTCAAACTGCAGGGAAATCCCCCCAAAAGCAGACAGACCTGATACCCACATAAGACTATGTATGCCCTAACACACTGAATGCTACAGTATTGCAATGTTGATCAAATTAAGCTTACCTGCACCCTCTGCTGCCATAGACACTGTGGCACACACATCCACGATGTAGGGTGTGATGGATGCCTGGGAGCTGTTATGTGTACCTAGATTTGCCATTTCCTCAGTGACTGGGAGTGGTTTTTCCACTGCAGGCCCACCACCGGTGGTGCCATGATTCCTGGCTACACCTGCTGCTCTTCTGCATGTGGTATTGATCATGTCCATTGCACAGTGTTGAACCTGCCCATATGTCCTGTTCTGATGACCAGTGACATTGACATCATGGATAAGGTCAGCCCACAATGCTTCCTGCTGTTCCCTATTGTGCCTCCCCCTGGACAGAAGTTCATGGTGTTGACGGAGCCCTTCCAGTATTAACTCATTCTCTGCATCCATGAAAGCTGCACAGCATCTTGCATACACGGTCCCTAAAAGACAACAATGTGTCAGGATCACATACATGGAAGTACACTATGTAGAGGTACAGCAAGGACAGAATGGCTTGCAATATCCACTGCTTGATAACACATGTCATATTCCACAGTGTGCAAACATACTAAGCATGTGGATACAACTATGATACTAGCAATAGTCAGGTATTACCATGTGTGCCATGACAGATACTGCTGTATGTTCATACAGCTGACACTGGAGTCTATTGTAGTGTGTCCCCAAGGGGCAACCCCCTGATGATATGTCAAACCAACTGTGCCAAATAAATAGAAGTGTGCTATTACAAGCACTGTAAAGGGAGAGTTCCACGAGCCCAGTGTGCCACATTAATATACATTCCACCCCTGATGTCTTGCACATCCTCTGTATGTGTAACAAATCTGGAGATCATTGACATATCATTATCACAGGTAAAAACAAAACCACTGCACCAGATAAAGTTCAGACCAGGTTCCAAAAATATAACGCAAGAAATCCAGCCAAGCAAAGGACACGCATGGCATAAAACCAAATGATGTATTTAGTAAAAAAACATGTAAGTGCTTTCACTTTAATTGGAGGGAAAAAGGTTGCTAGTGGTGATTGGTTTAACAGTGTTTAAAATGTTTAGGCTTGTGATAGAATTTTATGTCTGATGAAGCATAGGAGTACTACGCGAAAGTGCTTACGTGTTTTTTTACTAAATAAATCATTTGGTTTTATGCCGTTTGTGTCATTTGCCTGCTTGGATTTCTTGCATGTCATTATCACAGTTCAAAGAAAGGTGTAATGCTGTAATCCCTATTCCCCATAAGTATAGTCAGACATCTGCATCCTGATGTAAACAAGATAGTTACGTATATGATGGAGTGCAGTACTCCTCTGCTAATATATGCTGATAGTTAATACTGTGCATACGCATGGTCTGTGTGAGGAAAGTCTCATACAGGATGGTTCCCCATAGCCAGCTGCTTGCCTTTTTAACATACTTCATTGGTTAAGACAATCTGTGGTTCTGAAATGCTAATTGCAGCCAACACAGCTGATATGCACTATCATCAGCCAATCATTTGCAACCACAGTACAATATATAAGGCCTTCATGCAGTTTAGGGGCCCTTTCTGATATGTTGTGCTGGACTTTACTGGGGTGAGGACACTGCTTCATCACAGAGGGTAGGGCTGTAGCAGTAACTTTTACATAGAGATGGGTGTGCTACAGCTGCAGCTGCTGCTCCAGGTAATAGGCATAGGCAGAGAGTATGAACACTTTAGAGGACAACAAGCTGTAGAAGTAACTATGTAAGCTGTGTCAGCCTTGTTGTAGAGGCAGAGCCAGAGTGAGGCTACCCTTTCCAGTCCAATTAAGGCATATGTTTAAGGTAAGTATGTCAGGCAACAGTATTGGTGACTGTCAGGCCATGTGTTACAGTCTGGTAGTAATTTGGAGCATGTATGAAGGCAGTTCTTATTACAACAAGGTACTTCAAATGTGTATGTTAGGTGTACAGCTGTGCTAATTGACATTGTGAGTTTCTGTGTTGCTCTCTGATGTTAGTGACCCTCATTTACAGTACATGAGTTGAATGTCTCTGTGAATGCATATTAATGCATGACGTGACACTTTATGCACTTATGCTTTTGCTATAGGGATATGTGAAATGTGTTTCTATCTGCAGGCCTGTGACTTCCATTAGTGAAATGCAGATATTTCATTTGATATGCATTGGATAAAGAGTGCATGAGTCAGTCATTATTTGCTGGCTTCACAATACTATAATTCTACTGCTACACACCACTGGATTTGAACCCGGGACTGTCTGTGGCAAAATGTACTGTTTATAAGGCATTTAACAAACTGAGCTACTGAGTCACTGCTACAGCAGGTGCATTTGCAAGATGTATGTGCGCATACACAGGCTGTTGTAAACATTTTCTACATCTATCAGTATGTGCATGGCTTTATACGGATGTATTTATGCACCAGGGTCCCAGTTGAACAAGTATTTTGCCATTAGCAGTTGTCTTTCTACATGTTGCTGATAAAATAGCACATTTACCTACTCTCACAGGCTTCACTTACATCCATTATTAGGTCTTTGGCTTTCTAGTGGTGTATTATTGCACCAGAATCCAAAGAACACTCCCATTTTTCCATTACCTTTTAATCAAGTTTGCACAGCATGATGTGGCACGGTGCACAGCTCCACTGAAACATGCTTAATGATAGTAACTGGCAATTATTATGTTTTGTTTAAACCACCTCTTTTAAATAAGAGTTGTGTGGCATGGCAGGTTAATGCAGTGCTCTGCAGGTGCGATGGTCTTGGGTTCAAAATATGGGACAAGGGTTTATTTTGCAAGTGTGTATTACAATTTGAAAAACACATATAGTCAATATAGCTCTATTTAGCTGAGCTTAGTGAAGCTGAGCAATGTGGCATATCGTGCAGTGTCTCACTAAAAAATATAAAGAAAAGAAAAATGGGGAGATAGGAAAGTGGTGAAATGGGGTGCAAGCAGAGGGAAAAACATAGTGAAAGGCAAGTAGGGATGTGCAGGAAGGGTGTAGGAAAGAACCATAGCTATCTATTTCGTCTACAGTAACAAATGTGCACTTTGACAGAATTTGTACAATGAGTTTGAACTGTTGTGGAATCTAAGTCCCATGTGCCTCCACATGTCAGCAGCATGATCAGCAGCAGCAGGACCTATGATCTCACTCCCAGAGAGACAGGTGAGGGCAACATAACTGTGCTGTCAAGTGAATTGGACCAAATTACATGTGCCCAGTGGACACGTGTGAAATGGAGAGCTATGTATGGGACGATATTTTTGGGGGGGGACAGGTGCCCATTTCTTTTAAGGTGAGAGTGGAATGTTGGGAAAGAGACATAGCTACATGTGGGGGAGGTAAATTGGGTAGGTGAGGATGAATTTGCATATAACACAGAAAAGACAGTAGACAGCGGCTGTGTGTGACACATGAGGGGGTGAGCACCTTGGATATGGTGGATGTTGTGGAATCTAAGTCCCATGTGCCTCCACAAGTCAGCAGCATGACTCACATCCCCACCCATGGGACTGTCAGTATTGCTCCTTCACTGCCTCGGGCATGGCAGTGATGGAAGCTGGGCAGTGGGCAAGGCTGCCCCACCAGGTTGGCCAGCATGTCCTCAATCTAGCACTGGCAGTGGTCAAAACCACAGTAGACTATCCTGCACACCAAAACTGGCAGCTCAGCCCAGGTGACAACTCCCCCTTTCCCACCACTGCCAGAGGGGGGCCCGTCCCCATCCCATGGAGCAGTACTACACAATGCCACAGGTAGTGCAGGGGCAGCAGAGGGGGCACCACCAGTCTGGGTCTCAGGATCCAGACATGCTGGGACCTGATGCCACAGCCAGAGGAGACAAGGTAGGCGGATCAGCCAGAAGTGGCCTACCTTGACATGCTGTGGTAAATGAAGTTTAGCAATAAGTTAAGGTTAGTAATAGACAAACCATTGTTAGTATTAACAGAATGGAACATCATATTTATTAATCCAAATACATGTTAATGTATATTATGTGTAACACAACATTAAGTAACATAACAATCAATATGTCAACTGCATGCCAGTAATAATTAAAACCATAAGGCCAACAAAACAGTTAGTTTAACAAAATATGTTAATATTAAATCATAATAAAACATAACAATAATAAATCACACTTTACCAAGATATAATTAGTTTAACAAAATATGTTAATACTAAATTATAATAATAAATAACAATAATAAATAAATGAAGATAAGGGGTGGGGAGAGAGAAGCATTCCATTAATGACAATGTAGACTATATCCCAGAAAACATTGATAATAAATACTTCTACAGGTGTGTTGTGTCAGTTTTGAGCATAGTGATTCTCATATAGCTGATGTAGCATATACATACCTCTCAAGCTGTTAGCATGGGTCAGTAAAGTCCAAGAAATAACAAATGCAGGTATACAACTACACAGAACAATTTCACATAATGTGGATTTATATAACTACCAAGGTGTTCTGTAAGCAGATTTGTTAATACATTACATTCCAGGTAATCATTTTTCTGGTAATCTTGTGATAGATGGATTAGGCAGTTTTAATTACATTATGAGAAATCAGGACACTTGAGAGGCATGTTTGTGTACAGTACATAAACTAGTCAGCTGTCATGTCTTAATTGGCAGGCATGGGGAAAGAGCCCCATAATGTAACAATTAACTGCAGCAATTTAGTACAGACATGCAAGGAATACAGCCATACTGGAAATATTTAGACAGATTTATTAAGGAATCAATCAACAAGGCTGCTTAACACTTTATTGGTATTGCGGATAGGTTTCTGTGAAATCTAAACACAATATCTGCTCATAACATGGCCTACCTATGTGATTGACAGTGGCCTGGAGACAACCTTGGACCATACTATGAGTTGAGCAATACATGTTACAGGACATTTGTTTTGCATTCTAAAACTATTACAGTGTTGTAATTGACTGCAGTGACAGTAGAACACACATGCATGGAATAGAGCTGTACTGCATATATTAAGACAGCTGTCTGTAAGAATCAGTAATGCTGCTTAACACTTTATTGGTATTGCTGATAAATGTCTGTGAAGTCCACACACAATATCTGCCCATAGAGTGGGCTACCTCACCCATATATGTTTATTACCGAGAGTAAGAGGAACAGAGATCATTATGTTACTGATATTGGCCAGGTGATGGCCTTGGACCATACTATGAGTTGGCAATACAGTTTGCAGGCCATTACATTTGCATTCTACAGCCATTACAGTGTTAAACTTAACTGCAGTAACCTTACCATAGGCAAGCAATGCATACAGCTCTACTGCAATGGTTATGACAACACAATCCTTTCATGCACCATTTTGCTTCCTGTTATTGGTATTGTTTATTGTTTATTGCAATACAGTTGTTATTGTTCATTTATTGCAGTACATCTCTAATTGTCTATTTATTGCACTACAGTTCTACTTGCCCATTTATTGCATTACAGTTTTTATTGTGTATACTTTATTGCAGTAAATGCTTTACTCTTTCTTGATTATAGCGGTACAGTTAGCATAATAAATCCGTACTTACCACACTCATGGCGCAACCTGGCCAGGCACCTGGCATTGGACTTAACATTGCAAGTCCTCTCAGCTGCAGTTGTTGGGAGAAAAATACATCATTATGTATACCAGTTTTGCAGACATTCAGCTTGCATTTTGATAAAACAGTGGAAAACATGTGTATATATTTGTGGGGCATTCCCAGCTCTTGCCTCTTGGACCCAGGTTCATAGGTTCATAGGTGTGTACTAGGCTAATGGCCCTGAAGCCTTTACAAGCCTAGCCCATAGGATTACCCTGGCATCATGCCACCAACCTTAGTTCCCAGTGCCTCTCTCAAGTAGAGCCACTGGAGTGATCCCCAGGGTGAATTTTCTATTTCCCATCCACTCATCAAGATTTCTCTTGAAGAGGACCTGTGAGGTGCTCTGCTTGACATGTATGGAAGTCTATTCCATAGCACGGGCAGTCTCTGAGTTATGAAGCTGTCCCTCCAGCATGTTCTATTGATTGTGGTAATGAGGTTGAGGTCTCTGGAGCATGTGGTGTGGAGAGATTGGGATTTCTTTTGATGTAGCATTTCTAACAGAGCTGGGTCAGACATGGCTTTGTAAGTTAGGCAGAGATTGCCTCTAAGTAGGTGATATGAGACAGAGAATAGTTGGAGTTTTTTGAGTCTGTCCATATTGGACAAGTGTTTAAGACCTAGGATCCTCTTTGTGAGGTACTTTTGCAGTCTCTCCAGTTGTTACAGGTGTCTAGTGAGGTACATGCCAAATGGGGCATTGTACTCAATGATTGGCCTAATGAGGGAAGAGTACAGGGAGACAATGACCTCTTTTTTAAAGATTTCCCTCTTTCTCCTCTTCAGGTCATTATAATGGTGATGTCACTGCTCACCAGTGCAGGGATACCAGTAGCACTGGTATGTTCCCTGGTCAACTGGTCCCAGGCCTCCGCCTAACATTCTGAGCCTTGGAAACTGCCCTGCATCAGCCTGGATTTATAATTCTTTACTAGGAGCCCAACAAAGACCCTGGACTGCTGCACATCCCATCTATGCTCCCAAAAGCATGCACCCTCTCCACCACCATCTGGCATATCAGCACATAATCAGACTCCAAAGAATCATGCAAAATTCCTGCCTATTGTGCCTAATATAGGCTGTTTTCCTGCCCTTACACATCATTGAGCAACATTCAAAAATGCCCTGCATCAGCAGAGTAAAGCAGCATGAAAACTCACACGACCAAGGTTTTAGCAAAGTTTAGCACCATGCAAACAGTAGTATCCATTAGCATGTTTAAGCAGTGCTCAGCACAGTGCAGCAGTGCTATATTTCACAAATTGTTTTTTAAAATTAAACATATACACTAAATTACATTAAAAACATCTTATGACTGCTATGAACTTGAACCCAGGACCTACTAAGGATTAGACTTGTAACTCTACCTATTTAGCTACTTGGATATTATGAAAACTAGTATGCCTTCACATATACTACTGGGCTACCTGTTAGCATTGCTGAGCAATGCACTGTGCCTCACAAACATGCTTAAACAGACCCAGAAATAATTAATTAATTACATCCAGTTTCTGGCAGCTGTTGTCTATGTATATATAAGTGCTACTTGGCTCTGCAGCACTCTGCGCCATGCAAACGGCAATAAAAAAATGTAATAATGATAATTAATGACATCCGGTTTCTATTTTTAGATGTGTAGCAGGTGTCAGCTGTCTATATGTGAGCACAGCATGGCATTGCTGCGCTCTGTGCCACAGCACACAAACATACAGAGAGGAAAGAATTTCATAAAATAAAGTATTACACATTTAAAACAATTTGTTTTTGGACTGTGACTCAAGTTTGCTACCTGTGATTTGTTTTTGGACGTTTAAAACAAATCACAGCATTTCAACAGTAGCGGGGAACATTACAGGGAGCCTCACCCTGTACATAACATCTGACCAGGCATCCACAACCACAGGTAGCCTCTACACGTCTCCCTACATGGATTCAATATCCCTGTTCCTATGCTGTCCCTCAGCAGCATGCCATCATTAATATGCATGGTGCACTGCTGAGAGGGAACCGTGGCCATGTACATGGATACATTTCGTGTAGGCTCTACACAGTGCCTATACATATTTTATTAAATCCTGGGGACACTCTTATTCTTTGTTAGTTTGTGGTATAAAATATGTATGTCTGGGAGGTGAAAATATTCTAAACAAGCTTTTTATATGCCACTAGAATATTTTTTCTATAAATGGTTGCAAATGTTTAATCTTTAATTCACAAGAAAGGGTTTGTATTATACATGCAGAATTACCATTGTTTCCCAGGAATTTTTTCATGATTTCCCAGAAATCTCTGCAATTTTGGCACCACTTTTCACAATTTTCCAGTGGCCCTTCTCATAATGCACTGAGGCACAGAGTAGTCCTATTAAAATGGGATTTTGTAGCGTTTCATGTGCTTCTGAATCTCAGCCCAATACATGCAATTTTTTTTACTGATCAAGCTGCACTTCTCTCCCTCTGTCTCTCACTGTCTTTTTCTGTATATGCACCAAGTACTTCAGAACTTTTCATCATTGAGTGCAGCTACAGTGAAAGGTGCTGGCATAAAAAAGAGCACTGTGTTAAAAATAAAATCTTAACATCATCCTTGCTCTGAAATGAGAAGCAATAACAAGTGGAAAAGAAAGTGGTGCCCGGCACACTTTACATGCTTGGGATACTTTGTTTTTTTGCCCAGAGACCACAGCACCTCAGTAACTTATATCACAGGTGCTCAGATTTGGGTAACATTCATAAGTTGTGGCAAAGAGGGCTGATGTCAGCACGTGAAGATGTCATAGAAGATGTGTTTGTGTCATCAGTGCCAAACATTCTAGTTTTGGCATAACATGATATGTTGAAAATGGACAACATATCAGGTAAATATGTACTTGTTTTTACTTGTCAACATTTATCAACATTAATAAACATCTCTTCTCACTGATCTATGTTATTCTCACTAAACTGGACCTTGCCAACATTTATCAACATTAATAAACATCTCTTCTCACTGATCTATGTTATTCTCACTAAACTGGATGGGACACAGAATGTATTATTAAACATAGACTTTTTGAATCTGTTTTTGAATAAGGCAGTTGCGGATTTCATATTCATGGAACATTTTTCATTTTTTCACACAGACAGTGAACAATTAAGTTGGAATTACGTGTCATTCAACATATTTCTGGGAGACTGAGTGAAATAAAAACAAAGGAAAAGAAGGCAGCAAGTTAAGAGAGGGAGGGATGGCAGGGAATTTAGAAGGTCAGAAGGACTGAAATAAAATAAGAGCAAAATAATTCATATTGTAAGTGGATAAAACAGTAAAGGCCTATGGTTAAGTGCCCCAATTGTTCTCTGAGAAGCAACAACAACTTTGTATGAGCTTTTATATATTAGGTTACCCCTGCATTGATAATACCATTAACTGCAAAAAAGGTTTGGCGCTTTTCATAATCTCCTACAGATTTTATATGTGCTGAGTATGTTATATATCTCATATTGTAAGGTAGTGCTTCCAGGCTTATTTTATATGTGATATGTTAATTTTCATACTGTGCTTCCAGGCTTTGGCTATAGCTTGTACAAGGACATTACTACTGATATTAATATCAACTGTAGTTCGTTAAATTACTTCATGATGTTTTTATCTGCAAATTTTGCAAATGTGCCATAAAGTAGTTAGAAGAAAACTGTACAGTGCCATAAAGAGATTAGAATGGCTTTTTCTGGAATTTAAAAATGAAACTTTATATTCACCAATATACTAACATTGCTGTTTATAAAAGTCAGGCACATGGATTTATGTCTCCTGAATGTTGTTTCCTGTGCTTTTGAAGTAAAGGGAGCCATTTATGTGTCCTACTTTTAAAACGAATGCCAGAAATATTCACTGAAAAGTCAGTTATATTGAGATTTTTTTTATAAATTTGCATATGATATTTCATATTGCAATGCACAGCCTTCAAGCAGTACCAGGAAGAGTCTATATCAGCTTATTGAAAACTGGGAAGAGAAAACGCTCTTTGAGCGAATCCTAAATGTTGAACAACCTAAATGTCGAAGATACAGAACAACGATTTTTTTCCAAGGGAAAAAAATTGTTGGGCCATTTTCAGGCGTTTGCCATTTCCTCCACTGTGGTGTGATCTCGGAGTTGGTATATTTAAGTAGGGGGGGCAAAGCCCCTCACTTTATATTGTGTTTTCAATTTTTTTTTTTTTTTTTTTTTTTTTTTTTGCAGAACAGTAATTTTTTCCCTGGGAAAAAAAATTGCTGTTCCATGTCTTCGATATTTAGGTTGTTTGATGGTTAGGGTTCGATCAAAGAGCGTTCACTCTTGTCAACTTTCGATAAGCTGATACAGACCCTACCAGGAACCAGTTTCACAGCAAAAGTGTGACTGGCACAATTTGAAAATGTTATGTGCTGTTATTTGTTTTCTAACTTCACATGGACTTGTAACTGAAAGGAAAATACATATCATATTCACAGGATCTAATAACTGCATTAATAAAGCTGTACAGGATGTGAACAAATACTAAATGTGGTTTCAGTCATGATGGTGTACAACATATCAGAGTTTTTCCAGTGTGAAGAATATAAGTTGTGTGGACTGTTGACAGACTGATATCTCTTCTGGCTGATACAGTGTTGCGCCACGCAGACGGTGGGCCATGGCTTCTTAATTTTAGGCCATTTAGACCCATTTTTTTGATTATCCTGTTTTCTATTAAGATGGGTGAACCAGCATCAGCCTCCCATTCCAACTTATCATTTGTTTTCTGCCCTTCAGTTCTTCACTGGGCAGTGGTTTATTCTTTACTCGTCATGTGAATTCCTACCTTTTCTGTGTTTTCAGTCATGGGGCAATTAGTTTTCAAACACTTTAAACTTAACTCTGTCATTGGTACTTGTAGTTAAATAGCTTAAATAGCTGCACAATGTGATAGAGTCTCACAAGTCAATACAAATAAATGGGAAACCAATACTTGTAGTTAAATACCTTAAACAGCTACAGAACATGCAGCTGCTCACATGTCATTGTGCCTCTAACTGCAGCACTGGTACTTGTAGTTAATTGTGTTAAACAGCTGCACATCATCCAGCAGCTCACAAGTCAGTGAAAATAATTGTGGCATCAGTACTTGTAGCTAATTACATTAACTCATTACATCCAAGTGATGCCTCCAGGTGCATCTGCAGTTAACTCCTACTGACACCTTTAGGCATCAAACATTTCTTGTTCATATTTGCATCAGTAATTCCAAAATCATGCTATGTACAAGGTTTTAAATGATTTCATCTTAAAGCTTAAACAATGGCAAACTCAAAACTCAACTGCATTAATATTTTACCTCTGTCTAGTGCAGGCAAATAGATATTAACTGTTGTTTTTATGATATTAATTTATATAGATATAATTTTCATATTTTTCTAAATATCTCAACAACTAAGTAAGACAGACAGAACTCTTTAGCCTCATATGAAAGCTCTCGGGTAGATGAATAAAATTCTGCTGACAGCATGTGAGTAATGACGAGTGGTTGCTGACATATTGTAAGTTGTTTACAAACTATTACAAATGTAATAGTTACTGTGTTTACTGTGACTTATAAAATGTGGTTTAATACGTAGAACCTAAAGAGTACTACCACTATAAAAGTAGTTTGTGCTGAAAAGTTTTCCATTTATACTACTTTCATAATCTTTATAGTTCCAGAGATATGAACATTTGGTTGAAATGTGAGGACATAATTTGATTTTGTGAAAAGGCTTAATTTCCATTGGAAGTTACAGTGCAAACTTCCTGAGCTCCACTGGAGTGAAAGTTGTGCAACACAGCAGCTCACAACTCGATGTGCACTTATCTGTGGCACTGGTACTTGTGGTTATACAGGATCTCTCTTGAGTTACTGTATCAACTGTGCAATATAGCAGCACTGTTATGCTTGCTAGTCCTGTATCCTAAGTTGTTTTTACCTGGTTGTATCACTTTTAAGTTGTTTTGCTGCACCCATACCTTGCATCCTGCATTGTCTTTGCCTGTGCTGGTACCTGGTATCTCTCCTGCATAGCTGTACTGCACTCACTATTCTTGCAACACCTGTACTTATATCTTGTACTGTCTTTTCCCAGTTCTGATACCTAGTAGCACTTTTGAATTGCTGTACTATGTTTACTAAACTTGTGGCACATTTGCATACAGCCTGCATCATTCGGCCTTACCTTACTATGTGTACAGTACCTGAGTTTCCCTTACTGCACTGAGTGTATAGTATCTGGTATTCTACCTCATTACTTGTCCTCATATGTAGACTCATTTTCAGTACCAGTACATACACTGTTAGACCTTACCAATAATTGTACTTTGTGTCAGTCCATATAGTACCCAAACTACTAGATTTCACTGGCATTGTACCCTGAACTATTATTTTCAACCCCCTTCTCCCATCAGATTAGTAATCTTAGCTAGCATAGTATTCTTAATCTATTATTACTGAACTCCTTCCCCATCCAGTTTCCTGTCACCATCAAATGTTCTGCCACCACGAGACCACAGTCTGTCATTAACTCATAGCACTAGGTTCCTCAAGGCAGTGTAGGAACTGCCACATTTTCCCTGACAACCCATCATTGTTGCCAGGCTGCACCTTTCTAAACTACTATATTGAGGAATCTGTTCCCACCTGTCAAAAATGCAGTCAAAGCTGTAACTACCTCAACTGGCTCCTTAGATCCTACCCGGACTGCTGCCCCTTACCCACAAATATGTGCACACCTAAACTGCTGTATTGAAGAATCTATCTCAATCTGCCACAAACACAATCAGATGTAACTAGCTCAACTAACTTTCTGGATAGTACCCAAATTGGTACCCCTTAACCCCATCTCCCCCAAAAAAACTCTTTGGAGCTGCGGAACTGTGGTAAGGAGCTTCTACTAGCTCTGTTACTGACACCTAAAACATTCATTTAGACTGACACTGCTTAAGTGAACATTGCTACTGTACTAACATAGAATCAGCAACTCTTCTGAGATGCCAGTCACATTCCCTAATGGTTTGCACCTGGAGTAACTGCCTCTTCTCCCCGCCCTAGCTATGCTGCTGAATACAATGCCAAATCTGGGAACAAGCCCCAGTGGTGGAACCCTAGTATCAACAATCTTTAGAATAAAAGGAAAAATGCAGGCCGTAGGAAATAAAATCAAACTACCCTACACTAAAGTGACTTGATAATGTAAACAAAGAACTCAGATGTGCCCAAGTGTGAACTAAATATTGCCATGTTATACAAAGATAACCACAAAGCCTTTTTTAACTATGCCAGGACTCTAACAACAATATTCAGCACTGCACTGAGTTAATATCCACACACCTATTCTGAATTGGATGATATCACCAACACACCAATAGAGTAGATATATTTAATTCAAACTTGTCCCCCATGCTCTCCCACTCCTTCCATCACTCAATTCAGTGTGTGTCAACCCCTATGATTAGAAGTCCTAAAACTCTTCTTTAAAGTAAATAAACACTAACTTCATAGTTACTGACAACATACATGGCTGTCTCCTTTTTAACTTCAAAGCACTACTTCACTGGGATCCTCTGAAACCTATTCTGTCTTAACGTCTCTTTTGGGTACATACCCAAGGCTTGGAAAACAGCTACTGTGGTTCCCTCTCAAAAGTGTCACTCTACTACCAATCCAAGAAACTACTGACCAATTAGTCATCCCAACACTATTTGCTGAATAATAGAATGCATCATTATGGAACTCATAAACAATGAGGCTTGCGGTTTACAAGCCCCAAACTCTTACCAATGTGGCTTTGTGAAAATTGGTTTCTGCCTACTAAAATTGATAAAGTTGTTTGAAAAAGTCCCTGAAGCACTGGCTAAGGGCAGTAAATTGTGTGCAGGGTAGAAATGGCTTCAGACAAGGTTTTAGTACTATCTCATGCTCTGGCATGATTGAGAATCTGACCCAATGAAATATTAACCTTTATGCAAATCACTGGATAGCAACCTAGCTCACTGAGAGGACTCACAGACTTAGGACTGGTGTTGCACTGTCCTTGAAAAGGTAGGTCACAAGTGGCATACACTAGTATTCTGTTTTGGGGGCTAGTCTTCTTTAGCATATACTTTGCTGACCTCCAAGTTAACATCAAAGGTCTCTATCTAAGCTTGCTGATGACTGGAAACTTGGGGCTGTCAATGGATGACAAGATGGCAAACATATCCTGCAAAAAGGTCCTGTCAGGACAACCCCCTGGTACCAGGACCACAATCTTCAGCTCAATGCAAAGGTGTGCAGTACTGTTGTCTCTAGGAAACAAAACTCCATGCATTTATCTCTTAAATAATACTCCATCAAAAATTATTTTATTGTTAGTGACTTAGATACATTCATGGACAATGAACTGTCATCAGACCACCATATATCAACTAATATTAGGAAATCCTACTGTGACACCCCTTCTCTGGGCAAGTGATCAAGGAGCCTCAATCCTCACACTGACACCAGTGAGGGACATTCACTTGGAACAAAAATAGATGCCCACAGTATTTTCAGATGCTGCTCTCTGCACAAAGCACAATTTTCCTTAAGAGCACACAGGGAACACACTCAGTCCAGGGGATGGGTTTCCCTCTCTCTCCCCACTGACACAGCTGTAGAGTTGAGTCCTCAGCTGAGTGTTCCAAGCCAAGTCCTCCACCACCTTCTCTGTAAAACCAGTGTTCTGTGTCCCTGCTCCAAGTAACAAGTAGATTTCATTTTTGCACACACACACACACACACACACACACACACACACACACACACCTGGGAATGGTTACGACAGATTTACTAGCTCTGACACCTTGGCCCAGACTATACGGTAGTTACAATGCCACCAGAACACTCCAAAGCTAACTACTCTAAGGGTCTTAAAATGGTACCCAATTATACTGAGTAAAATTAATACTAATACAAAGGTGTGGCCACAGTGTCACTAAATATATATATGTATTCTCAAAGGTTAAAATATTCTCTAAAAGACCAGCCACAATGAAAAGTTTAAATATATTTAATAATAAATAATAAAAGAACATGAAAATATGAAATATCTATTTACAATAAACACCAGAGTTTCCTTCACATGAAATATTAAAAATAACACAGATGGATAGATTCACACAGATACAGAAAAACAGTACTTAACTGATCTCAATATACTTTCTTGACTGATCCAAAGAATTACTATTCCTTGGTTACTTACTAACGCAAGACTAGATGAACTGGGTGAGTAGTCTTCCTTCTTTGGCAGGTTTCAAAACCAGACTGCCTGAGACTTCTGTCTCATCTAGTATTAAAACATCATCTCAGTGCTGGATTACAGAATTGCATCACATAATCTGGCCATCTAACTCTGGGTCCCACACTACCCCCTTTACTAGAAACTGAACCAGAATCTAGCACCTATGTGTCATAATACACACACACATAGAACTTTGCTAAGATGTGTTATAGTATCTGGGAGCTATAACATTTCAAAACTTCCACCCTTCTAAGATATCAATTAGTTCACTCTTAAGGACAATTACAGTAGTATTCCTAGTCCTGGTTTTCATAGACATATCGTCTCTGGCTGCAATCAGAACTGTCAGATACAATCTTTATTGCTTAAACCAGGTAATTTAATTTCAGATTATTTTTCAAAGTTACCTGGACTGAGATTAACCTCTTCTCTTCCAGTATCCTCTGTTACAATATATTCATTTCAGCAGTTATAGTACAATCTGACATACAGGTGTATTTCTTTTATGTCCAGAAGGGTCTACTGCTTAGTACATTTTTAACACAAGTCGCTTTACAAATACATTTTCAGCACAAGCACCTGTCCAAATCAGTTTGATATACAAGTGACATATAATTCTTTACGAAACTCCAGCTAACTATGCTGGCATATGTTACACATCTACTACTCTACTTCTCATGGCATAATTGACAATACCTCACATCATCACACCTTCTACCCAGCCCAATTAATTAATAGCTGCAAATCTTTTTGGTCCAAGGAAGTTATTATCCCTTCTTCCTTTAACATGTTCACAATAGAAACTAATGCTTCCTTTGGCATACATTTATCCAGACACATTTCTCAACTAGAAAAAAACACAATGCTTCCTCATTATGGAAATTTGGATATGCGCTCCTTAAGTCACACAGAATCTTTAGAAGCCTTCCCCCACTACTACCTCTCCTACAGTTTACTGTGTGGTGACATCTGCTTAGTTTAAAATGCTACAACAGACCTTGTCCTACTCAACATTTTGCCTGTTCATAAAACAAGCAGCACCACAAATATCCACATTAGTGATCTAAATCTACATTGTAATATTAATTGAACCTGTTGGCAGTTCAGCAACCCCTTCCAAAGCATCTGCGACTACCTATGATATGATTTCCCTTTCCATATCAAAGTAACTCAATAACTCTCTGGACAAGAGGATGGAGGTCCATAAATTCAGTGCTGGTTTTTAAGTTCTCAGACTCTTAAAGACAGATGGAGTAAGTAACCTAGGCAAAGCCATGGATGGCTCATCTGGCACTCAGTGCTGGTCCCTTGTATGAAGTCTTTCAACTCTAAAACAAAAAGGTCCATGATCTGGCTGGCACTCCTAAAACTCAGAAGACAACCAGATTTCATTTCAGCACCCTTCAGTGAGGATTAAAAAATAAATAAATAAAAGGACCAATTCTAGATTTAAAACTGTAGCAAACCCATGCCTCTCAATTGTCCAGATTTTTACAGAATGTCCAGAGTTTTGCCTCATATTTTTGGTCTGTTCTTCATAAAATGTATGGTTTTCTGGCAAATCACTGAGGACTGAAGTCAATAAATAATGACATTCATTTGAGTTTCAGACTTCTTATCCTTCAGAAAATTCATACTAACACAAATCCTGTTAGTCTAGCAGCTTTCTAAGTTTTTAAGAGCAATCTTTATATGTGTCCCTATTTTCAGGACATTATCCCCCCATTATTTTAGGCCTTGTCCAGATTTTTTGTGCTATGAGGTTGAGACGTATGAGCAAACCCTTGCTACAATGTATACAACACACAAAGTGATAAAGCAGTACATTAGTGTGCAAAAACAGTATTGACATTCAGAAATGTCTATATAGAAATTATTTATTTAATTGACATTTATTAACTGGGTTGGTCCAACTGAGCTCAAGCCCATTTTCAGTGAAGTCCCTAGGAGAAAAGCTTCAAATACTTATACATTTAAATAAAATAAAGTAAAAATGTATACAATTATATAAAAATAATCAAAGTAAAAATAAACAAAGAGACAAAAAGGGAACTAATGACAAAAAATATATAAACATAATTATGTTACATAAAATAAACCAATAGATGAGAATTAACTTTATACATATTGATATTACATAAGAAGTAGGGTAGGGTGTAAGGCTGTTTAAACCTTAACATTATGAAAGTGTTTGCAGGTAAAAGTAGCAGAGCAAGAAATTAGGAGCAGAACGAAGAGGTAAGGGTTTGTGTAGAGTCATGACAAGAGCATGAGAGAAATGAATTATTGGTACTGCATTCTCAATTGTGCCCCTGAAACCCTGTGCCTGGGGTGCTGATCCCTTCATTTCACCCTAGCCATGCCACTGAGGCTAAGCTCCTGTCAACCCAGCTGATGGTGTATATGTGACGAGTGATGGTCCCACCACTGCCAACCAATTTGTAATGAGTGATGGTCCAACCACTGCTAACCAATATGTGATGACCCCTGTCTGGGCAGTAACCTGAATCCTCACCACTGACACTGAAGACGGCCATGCACTTGGAATACAAATGGATCCACTCAGTATTTGCAGTACAAATCTCTCTCCATCAAGCCCAATTTCCCTTAAGAGCACACAGGGAACTCACTCAATCTGGGGTCTGGATCTCTGTCTACATCCAGGTCCCCAATAAGATGCAGCTGCAGGGTTAGGTCCTCAGCTGAGTGTCCAAGCCAAGACCTCCAGCACCCTCTCTGTAAGCCCAGTGCTGGGTATCCCTGCTCCAACACACACACTGTAATATTTGATTTTTCACACACACACACACACACACACACACACACACACACACACACACACACACACACATACACATGCATACACATGCACACACACACACACACACACACACACACACACACACACACACACACACACACACACACACACACACACACACACCAGATTTATCTGCTGTGTCTCATTCTGCCCAGAGTATAAAATAGTTATCACGACCACTAGACACTCCACAATCAGCTACTCTAAGGCCCCATAACATAGAGTGTCCAATTATACTGTGTAATATTAATACTAATACAAATTACAGTAGTTGACCAAGATGCCTAGGTCTTCTGAAATGGCCCACACAATGTCACCAAATAAATATAATCACTTTCAAAAGGTTAAATACTTTCTACAAGGACCGGCCACAATAAATGTTCCCTGAAGTACAGGCTAACACAGAAGGCCTCTGGCTAATGAAGTTCACAGATGACTGCAAACTAGGAGCCATAGTCAAGTCCCCAAATGATGTGGACATCCTACAGAAGGGCCTCACTGAGACAGATGCCTGGTGTCAGAGCCATGGCCTCAAGCTCAATGCCAAAAAGTGCAGTGTCATCCCCTTTGGTAAAAACTCTGTACCCATGAACTACCACATAGGCAGCAATCTACTTAACACTGAATGCATGATAAGAGACCTTGGGACCCAGATGGACAGTAGTCTCTCCATTGATAGTCACATCCACACAGTAGTCAGGAAGTCCTTCTACGTGGCACACATCATCATAAAAGGGTTCTCATCCAGGAAGAAAGAGGTCGTTGTTCCCCTCTACTCATCACTCATTAGACCCATTATAGAGTACAATGCCCCTTTTGGAATGTACCTCACAAGACATCTGCAGCAGCTGGAAAGGCCACAGAAGTACCTCACAAAGAGGGTTACTGGCCTCAAACAAATGCCCTACACTGACTGTCTCAAAAAACTCCAGCTTTACTCCATAGCATATCGCCTACTCCAAGATGATCTCTGCCTAACATATAAAGCTATGTCAAATCCAAAGCTGTTAGGTTAAAGAAATCCCAATCCCTCCGAGCTACATGCTCTACTGACCAAACCTTGTCACCACAATAAACAGGACATGCTGGAGGGATAGATTCCTGTTCCAGAGACTTCCTATACTCTAGAACAAGCTATCCATCTATGTCAAGCAAAGCTCTTCATTAGCACTCTTCAAGAAAAATCTTGATGAGTGGATGGGAAATAGGAAATACACCCGGGGGATCACTCCTGTGTCTCTGCTGGACAGTGGCACAGGAAAATAACTTTCTTGGGTGGTGTAAGCTATGGAACCTTGCTGGCTAGGCTTACGTAGGCCCTTGGGCTGATAGCCTAGTACTTACCTATGAACCTATGAACCTATCATCATCATCTTCTTTCGGCTATTCCCGTTAGGGGTTGCCACAGTGGATCATCTGTTTCCATTTCTTCCTGTCCTCTGCATCATGCTCTTTCACACCAACCGCCTGCATGTCCTCTCTCACCACATCCATAAACCTTATCTTAGGCCTTCCTCTTTTCCTCTTACCTGGCAGCTCCATCCTTAGCACCCTTTTCCCAATATACCCAGCATCCCTCCTCAGCACATGTCCAAACCAACGCAATCTCGCCTCCCTTGCTTTGTCTCCAAACTGTCCAACCTGAGCTGACCCTCTAATATACTGATTCCTAATCCTGTCCATCCTGTCACACCCAGTGCAAATCTTAACATTTATAACTCTGCCACATCCAGCTCTGACTCCTGCCTTTTCGACAATGCTACTGTCTCCAACCCATATAACATAACTGGTCTCACTACCCCCTTGTAGACCTTCCCTTTCACTCTTATTGGTACCTGTCTGTCACAAATCACTCCTGACACTCTTCTCCACCCATTCCATCCTGCCTGTACTCTCTTCTTCACCTCTCTTCCACACTCACCATTACTCTGAACTGTTGATCCCAAGTACTTAAACTCATCCACCTTTACCAACTCTACTCTCTGCATCCTCACCATTCCTCTACCCTCCCTCTCATTTACACACATATATTCTGTTTTAGCCCTGCTGACCTTCATTCCTCTCCTCTCTAAAGCATATCTCCACCTCTCCAGGGTCTCCTCAACCTGGTCCCTACTCTCACTACATATCACAATGTCATCTGCAAACATTATAGTCCACGGGGCCTCCTGTCTAATCTCATCTGTCAACCTGTCCATCACCACTGCAAATAAGAACAGGCCCAGAACTGATCCTTGATGTAATCCCACCTCCACCTTAAACGTATCTGTCACTCCCACCGCAGTCCTCACCAATGTCACACTACCTTGTACATATCCTGTACCACTCTTACATACTTCTCTGCCACTCCTGACTTCCTCATACAATACCACAACTCCTCTCTAGGCACTCTGTCATATGCTTTCTGTAAGTCCACAAAGACACAATGCAACTCCTTCTGACCTTCTCTGTATTTCTCCAACAACACTCACAGAGCTCTTTCCTGGCATGAAACCATACTGCTGATCACTAATCATCACCTCCCTTCTTAACCTAGCTTCCACTACTCTTTCCCATAACTTCAAGCTGTGACTGATCAATTTTATCCCTCTGTAGTTACTGCAGCTCTGCACCTCACCCTTATTCTTAAAGATAGGTACCAAAACACTTTTTCTCCACTCCTCAGGCATCCTCCGACTTTCCAAAATTTCATTAAACAATCTGGTTAAAAATTCCACTGTCATTTCTCCTAAGCACCTCCATGCTTCCACTGGTATGTCATCTGGGCCAACAACCTTTCCATTCTTCATCCTCTTCATAGCTGTCCTTATTTCCTCCTTGCTAATCTGCTTCACTTCCTGATTCACTATCCCCACATCATCCAACCTTCTCTCTCTCTCATTCTCTTCATTCATCAGCCCTTCAAAGCACTCTTTCCATCTACTCAACACACTCTCCTCACTTGTGATCCTATGAACCTAAATATATTTAATAATAAATAGTAAAAGAGCATGAAAATACTGAATATATATTCACAGTAAACCACAGAGTTCAGATCGCAGGAAATATTAAAAAGAACACTGATGGACATACTCGGACAAATGAAGAAAAACAATATCTAAACTAAGCTTCACTATATTCCTGACTGAATGTAGGAGAATTACTATTCCCTAATAACTTACTTGATAGAGCAAGGCACAATAATATGTGAGCAGTCTTTCTAGTCAGGTTCACCAAAAAGAGAATACTCCATCCTCAATTACTCCCTATAAAATATAATATCCAAGATGACTTGCAGAATGACCTCATCTGGTCACCTGACTCTAGGTTCTCAAAGTCTCCCCTTTTAAAGTTTGAAACAGGACTTTAGCAGACTGCTACAATACACATTTAGAGCTTTTATGGCAGTGCTAGGAGCCAGAAATATTTATACTTCCCCCTTCTTTACTAAAGCTAACAGATAATGGCAGCTCCCAGACCTACCGTCTCCAGTCTCATTCAGCACTGTGGGGTACCATGTTAATGGTTTAACATCAAATTTACAATTTCATTATTTTTCTTAAAGTAAGCTAGCTGGTTGACCCTTGCTGTCTCAGCGTCCTCTGTTAAAGCATATACATTTAATTTAGTTACAGTAATGACATGTACATTTTCTTTTCATTCCAGCAGGTTGGACTGTTGATATATTTTAACACAAGCAAACCTCACAAATACATTTTCAGCACAAGCATCTGTACAAATCAGTTTGATATACAAATGGCATATCATTATTTACAAAATTCCATCTAGCTGTGTTGGCACAAGTCATACATCCACTACCCTACTTTGACTGGCATGACTGAGAGTACCTCCTATCATCACACCATATACACCTATGAACAGTTGAAATGTTTGCCTGTAAAAAATTGTCTACTGTTGTCCTATTCAAGCAGACCTGGATCATGGTCAAATGGGGTCCTAGACAAGGTAATTGACAGGGTTCCCCCTACCCACACAGCAGCCCTCATCAAATTCACCACCCCCAGCCATTGCACTTTACCATTACTTGGCTGTTTCTCCCCAGTTACCATAAACACTGTTCATACCTGTTAGTACACTTATTATTTTCTTCTTTACTTTGACAATGATTACAAATACTTGGATTTAATTTAAAAATTTTATTTCAAACTTTATAGCACAAACAGTGATAGACATTTGCTAAACAAAACAATACAGTCTAACAAAGAAAACAGGCTTAGCATTAACAGTAAACTTCTCTGCCCTTGAAACTCACATTAATTGAAACAGCATTGAAACCCATATTCAAAGAAAATGCATCTTACCAGTGATGGATTAAGTTAACCTTTGGGCTGTTTTTAAACCATAGATTCTTTGCAGACATTTTTAGGATCATGCATACATATATGTGTTTTTTATTCAACTTCATCATTGTATTAAATTATATTCCTTGTATAAAACAACACCACTTGTTAGAGTGTGTTTTAAATTTGTAGTTTTGAATATTTTTCTAGTAAGCAATGAAACAAAATATATGAACATATATGAGCCAATATTGACATAACTATACATTTCAGAACATTTCAACCATAAAAGGCCACTCAAGCTTTTGTTATTATAATCCACCAGTCCCAGTCAATATACACCATCTCTGCAGAGAGATATACTGATCTCAAGGATATTGCCAATATCCTGGCAGATAGATTCAGCGCCAAGGTCACCCCCATCTCACCCCTTAAAGTGCCCATCTCAATACCAAAGGAATGTCAAATTCCGGTAATCATGGCCACTCAGGTAAAAGCTGCACTCTCCAAAGCCAAGAATACAGCATCCATGGGACCAGACAACATCCCGGGCTGTGTACTACATGAACTACAAAATGAACTGGCACCTCACCTGTGTCATGTTTAACCATAGCTTCACCTCAGGCGTCATGCCCACAGAGTGGCGCACAGCCACAGTCATCCCACTCCACAAGGGGGGATCCCGGGAACTACCGTCCCATCAGTCTGACAAGCCTGATCTGCAAGGCCATGGAGCGCATTATCATGGAATTTATAAACAAATACATTGGCAACCTTCAAACACTGGACCCCATGCAGTTTGGGTTCGTGAAGGGCCGATCTTGCCTCCTGAACCTGATTGACTTCTTAGAATCAGTCTCCAGAGCCGTGGATGATGGTAAGGTGGTTCACACAGCCTACTTGGACCTCACCAAGGCTTTCAACACTATCCTCCACTCTGGAATAATAGATAAACTTACTAAGCTGGGCATTAATCCCTACATCACTCGATGGGTTACAAACTGGCTTATTGACAGAACACGCACTGTAATAGTAGCCGACTCCAAATCCAGCTCCAAACAAGTGACAAGTGGTGTACCGCAGGGTTCTGTCCTGGGACCACTCTTGTTTGGCATCTACTTCTCTGAAGTACAGGCCAACACTAAGGGATGCTGGCTTACAAAGTTTGCATATGACTGCAAGCTGGGAACCATTATTGAATCCCCAAATTATGTGTATATACTACAAAAGGGGCTTACTGAAACAGATGCCTGTGCCAGAGCCATGGGCTCAAGCTAAATGCCAAAAAATGTATAGTTGTCCCCTTTGGGAAAAAAACAGATACCTGTGAACTACCACATAGATGGTAGTACACTAAACACTGAAAGTGTGATAAGAGACCTAGGGACACAGGTGGACAGTAGTCTCACCTTTGATAACCATATAGCCACAACAATTAGAAAATCATTCTACATGGCACACCTCATCACTAAGGGTTTTTCATCCAGAAAAAGGAGGTTGTTGTTCCTCTGTACTCATCCCTCATTAGACCCATTATAGAATAGTGCCCCATTTGGTATGTACCTCACAAGACATCTGCAACAACTAGTAAGGCCACAGAAATATCTCACAAAAAGAATCACAGGCCACAAGCAGATGCCTTATGCCGACCATCTAATGAAATTCCAGCTATACTCTGTCACATATCGCCTACTCAAAGGCGAACTCTGCCTAACATACAAGCTCATGTCAAACCCAGAGTTGATGGACATGCTACACTTAAAGAAATCCCAATCCCTACGAGCCACATGCTCCAGAGATCTTAATCTTGTCATCCCGATGAATAAAACATGCTGGAGGGATAGGTTCCTGACCCAGAGACTCCCCATACTCTGGAATAAGCTGCCCATACATGTCAGGCAGAGTGCCTCAATGGCATTGTTCAAGAGGAACCTTGACGATTGGATGGGAGATAGGAAAACCACCCCAGGAATCACATCAGTAGCCCTGCTAGACAGGGGTCCAGGAAAGTAAATATGTGTGGGAAGCAATAGCCAGGGAAACATTATGGCTAGGCTTGTATAGGCCCTAGGGCCAATAGCCTAGTACCTACCTATGAACCTATGAACCTAAGAAGTAAAAGTCATCTAAATAATTCCACATTAAAGTGATCTATAACTAATATTTTACTAGCCTAACAGGTTGCTGCTAGGAAATAACTTTATATTTCAGTGTTTCATCTACAAATTCAGTGTCTGTTACCCTTGAAGAATTATTTGCCTATGTTACATTAAAAAAGAAAAGTTGGTAATATTGCAAAAGGGAATGGCTGGCAAACCAACAACAAGTTCATAGTTACTAAGCATGTCATCCAAAGGATGATAAACTCAGGAATGTTGCATCCCCCTTAAAGTGCACCACAGTATCAGCAATGCATCTATATGGGGTGGGAGTAAAACTCACAGCCTTATGCACCAGAGATAACACTGCTTTGAAATTCTATAACACAAACACTAACTGCAATTTGATAAGCAAAATAGTTGCACATTGAAAACAGACTCAGCATGAGCAACAGTAAACTTCACCTCTCATTTAAATGCACTGAAACTGTCAATTCTTTGAAAATGCACTGAAACTCACAATTCCTTGAGCAGTCTGGTAGTTGGAGTAGAAGATTCTGGCTCTTGTGTCCTATAACCAAGATACAAGGTTTGAGGCTTAGTAAGTTAATTGACTAACCTGCCATCCTTTACTGTGACATTACACACACATAGCAACTTACTAACACAATGGCAGTTGGAAGTTACATTCTCAAGTTACTGAAGGAATGACAGCAGCAACAATGCTAGTATGCAATGGAATGGCAGCTGCAATTAGTTTAAATTCTGCACATAATGTGTTTATATTATATCTGCACAGAATGAAGCAAGAACGTACATCCTGTTTGGCGTGCTTGGTTCATACTAAAGGTATCCACTTGCATGTCACAGTGTGCATTCACCTTCTTAAAGAAGAAGATGCTGTATTAAAAATGTTTTTATTTTTTAATTGTGTAATTAAATAGTAAATGTGGCAGCTCCCTGGCCAAAAGGTCCTCAAGCCAGTGAGCCATAGGCAACTGTCTAGTTCACCTAATGCTGGATCTGATTATGAATGGAGGAGCTTCTGGTCTCCATGAAAGGGAGTGGCACTTCTACAGATTCCCACAGAGTGCTTATGGATGTTGGGGCAGAGCTGGACAGGCCCCAAAGACAATCTACTGTAGATCTCTCAGGTATATAGACCTATTATCATTAACTGCAAGCCTTCTGTACCCCTTAGTTTCTATAAAACTTAATTAAAGTTGTCTGACCTATGGTATTCAAGTACATCAGGGATTCAACAGCCACATTCATCTGCATAAAGTTTGCACATAAAGAATTATTTTTGATTGTGTTTATATTTGTAAAACTCTCAGTTGCATGTAGAGTTCTGGAGCTGAGTCATACTTACACTGGATATTTTGTGCTTTGGTGAATTTACAGGTGATTCTTAATCCAGCAACAGCAACATGGAACTTCCCCTGCCTGATGTAAGAGGATCTTCAGCCTCTAATAATGAGGGTGGGGATGATCTCTCACTGTTAAGAGGTACAGAGTGTGTGTTGAACACAGGGAATGTGACCACTGCATCCCCAACACAGACCATGGCTTCTTTGCCCCCAGATACCCAAGCTACCTAGACATAACAGAGAAGACAGGTTGATGGGGCACTATTTATTAGGGAAGTGTGCTGACCCTCAGTAGACAAATGTCTGACTTTTCTACTAGCAGTTGTGGGCAGACAGGAAGTCCATATGGAGGGGAATTGGTAATGTTGTTCACTGAGACATGGTTACTGCCCCTCCCTTGAGATTGGTGTTTCAGTCTCCACAACCAAATGTATGTGCAGGGCCATCATGGATGCACAGGTTAGTGCCACCAGACCTATTTTGGAGATAGTGAGAGTGACCCAGGGTGTACATGAAAATCTATGGAAGTGCATTTCCAGTATGTGTGATTACCTGCACAGACTGAATAACATGTTGGAATATGCAATGCCTTCTCTGGCTCACCTGCTAGGGATGAGGGGCTGTCCCATGGAGCCAGTCATCTGCTACATCCAAAAATATTAGCCAACATGGCCATGGATGACCAAGACCCTCCAGCAGTGCTAGGACTTCTGAATCATACAATACATTACTACTCATTCTGCAACTTTTCTTAGCATGATGTGGCAGAATTTTCTGAATATGGCCCATTGTCTTTCACTTTATACAGATGACATCTTAGTGTACCTTGATAACCCAGATATGCATTTACAACCTCTAATGGCCATTATATAAGAGTGGGAGTCCTGTCAGTAGAAAATAAATTACTGTAAAACTTAAATACATGCAAAAGTAAGAATTTCTCACTTCTGTTGAAATGGCAGTGGAAAGATATTCTCAGACTGAAGCTTATTTTATGGGAGCATAATTCTGTAAAACACCTAGGTATCCCAATTTTGTAAGATCTCTTTAACATGGCAAAGTTAGTATATACAGTTTTTCAGTACTTGTAACTTTACTCATACCTAACCCTGAAGAACAAATCTAGGCAATTCAAATGTACATTCTTCCTCAAATTTTATATATCTCTCAGGACCTCCCTATCTGCCCACCAAGTAAGTTTTATAAAAGGCTAACCATTCAACTCTGGTATTTAATATAGGCACATGGTCACTATAGGAGTTGTTGGAGAGTGTTAGTACTTCCGGAAGATATGGGTGGATGTGATGTGCCAAACTCTGAACTAAATAGGGCTGACTATGATACTGAATGAAAGGATACTGTGTGTGTTGCAGGACACTAGGAGTCAATCAGAATATTTTCCAGAAGAAATAAAATCCAGTACTGAATCTATCTAGGCACATTGTTAAGGTTATACATACAATTGTAGACAAGAATAAGCTTTCGCCGTGGATAAATGAGATCCTACCTATAATTTGTACCATGGGACGGGATACACTTGACAGAGTTCTATTGTCCTGGTTAAATAAAATAACCCTGCTTACATTCTGAGAACAATTGCTGTGGGGGGGGGGGGGGGGCAGTAAAAGTCTGAGAAACATTTTGGGATAAGTTTGGTCTTAACAACAGAGACTGGCTCAGATATAATAAACTGACAACACACCATAAAAACCTTAAGGCAGGCCAGAACGTATGGAGTTACTGGGGAAGATGCAGAGTCAGATAAGTTCTAAGTATTTATGAGGCTTTGAAAACGTTTCAGTCCACTGAGTCTGAAACCTTGGGAATGGCATGGAAGAATAACTGTGGGAGTTTCTTTGCTAAGAACTGTGATATGCGTATTCTGTGTCACAGATGCATGACAAATTCACACAGGTACATGTGTTTTTGGCTGGAAGTACCTTCATAACTATTGTCATACTACCTCTAAAATTAGATTCCATTCCGAGACCAGCTCCATATGTAGGATATGCAATGAATTTACACCTCTCAACTGTCACTGTTTTGGAGGAACTTCCCTATTTTCAGGCTTAACATACTCAAGCACACGACATACCTATTTTTAGAAGTATGTTCCTAATTTCAATCTTGATATACCGCTTTATACAATCTTCTTAATCCCTCTCATCACACATCTTTTTTGAAGCTGTTTATTACAGAGAAACCCACTCATGGCTGACATACTAGTGGCACCAATAACTTAAAGAAAGAGTAAACACACCTTTCATCTCCCTTGTTGAAAACCAAAAATAAATTACCTTGAGTGGTAGACTTTTGCAACACAGTTCATTAAAGTCTACAGATGACTGTTTGATAATGTGCTTATATTTTTCCATTATTTGTGTTTCTCTCTGTGTTATTTAAATGTGTTTCTGATTAGTACCCCCCATTCCTACTGGAAGCAGGAAGAGTTTTGTGCCATTTGGTATTCAAATGTTATGTTAATTAGATGTCAGTATGTTTAGCTGGGTCTATATGACTTGGTCGACAGTTCATATGGTCGACTGTTTATTTGGTCGACAGTTCATTTGATCGACAAGCATTTGCCCCCTTCCCCAATGTTGTGCGACCCTGGAGTTGATATATATAGTTGGGGGGGTGTGGGGGGCAGAGACCCCCACATTGGGGGTTGTGGGGGGCGAAGCCCCCCACCTAAAATGCTTGTCGATCAAATGAACTGTCGACCAAATAAACAGTCGACTATATGAACTGTCGACCAAGTCATATAGACCCGTTTAGCTAGATATTTTTACTTCTCAAGAGCCTGCCTTTATACCTATTTGCATGAATTTGTCTGAGGGGACTGAAAACACATTTTTGTAAGCTCAAAGGTTTTTAATAATTTCTAGAAAGATGTCTAAGACCTGTTATTGCACGTATGGCATGGGATGGTGAAGGCAGAAGCCCTTTGCTGTTGATCTCAGAGTACAATATGGAGGGTTGGATAAGAACAGAGACAAGCTTAATTGACCTTATGTTATTTCTAACCAAAATAAAATGTATAACTAGGACATGGAAGAGTCAACCCCCTCACCAACTGTCTTGGATTTAATCTTGGTTCTGAATAAGTTATATATATAGGAAATAGCTGTATGGGGTCAAAAGGTGAGTGATGCAGTTGCCGAAGACAGTTGCCACTGTATTTCTCTCTTTTTTTCCTTCTTTCTTTTTTACGTCATACATTCTTAGACTTTATAACCTAGGGCACTAAATATGATCCATTTATGTAAAAAAAAATATACATACATATATATATATATATATATATATATATATATATATATATATATATATATATATGTGTGTATGTATATACACACACACACACACACACACACACACATATATATATATCTATATATATATCTATATATCTATATATCTATATATATATATATATATATATATATATATATATATATATACACTTTACAGTTATTGACTTTGAGGCAATAAAAATAATTATTTAAACAATGTAAATTGCAGGATTTGATACATCATACAGTAGATGTGTTTGTTTTATTGCTCTTGTGTATTGAAGAGTCAAAGTTTTCTTTTGGAAAAAAGATGGAAAACATCTGTTTTAACTTAAAATACCTAAATTGCATCACATCTGACTCTCAGTTGCATACACCTAATCAAAATTAGTCATATGCATTTTAATCTGTGCTCAAAGTGCATACCTCAGTCTCAGCCCTTTAATATTTTATTTTGTAAATTCTCTTTGAACGTTCTCCACATGGATTTTTGTCCTTTAGTGAATGGAGCTCACAGAGTGTTACTGTACTTTAGCATACTTACAATTAAGCTGCAGTTTGCTTCATTATTTCTGAGTCTCTTTATGTGATGTATCTCTTATTGTACCCTATTAGCCTATAGCTTTCTTTACTAATATTAGTTACATGATTTTAAACATTAAGGGGGAATTCAGTAAAGCCTACACTTCTTTTTTGTGTACACATCGCTCAGCGATGCATACATAAGTGCGAACATTTTTAGATTCAGTAAATGTCGCTTAGCAGCACGCAAGCACATGGAAACAGGGAAACTTCTGTACAATGCAAATTTCTGGTTAAGCAGATGAATCTTATGCAAATGAGGCAGGTGGAGCGATCCAACAAGGCAAAAGGCATCTGTGTAGACTCCATGTACATGATCATAGTGTACAAGGAAATTTTCCACATACAGGAGTCTACAGGGACAGAAGGGGATGTAAAAGTCCACAAATATGGATATAACTCCCCTGAAAATAGTAGATCACATACATACATGTGCAAAACATACATTGTGGAGGTTTGTAAAAGGAAGGGGATATGAAAATTAATAATCATCATCATCTTTCGGATTTTCCCGTTAGGGGTCACCACAGTGGATCATCTCTTTCCATTTCTTCCTATCCTCTGCATCTTGCTCTGTCACACCATGCATGTCCTCTCTCACCACGTCCATAAACCTTATCTTAGGCCTTCCTCTTTTCCTCTTACCTGGCAGCTCCATCCTTAGCATCTTTTTCCCAATATACCCATCATCCCTCCTCAACACATGTCCATACCAATGCAATCTTGTCTCTCTTGCTTTGTCTCCAAACTGTCCAACATGAGCTGACCCTCTAATATACTGATTCCTAATCCTATCCATCCTAGTCACCGAGTGCAAATCTTAACATGATATACCACAAAGGAGGCTAGTACGTAAATACAAAACTCACAATCTTCAAAATACGAATGTGTTCAAGGAGTTCGTGTTTTGGAGTTTTTTCTTGGCATTGATGTGCTGGAGTGGATTGCTGTTTATTTCGTCAAATAAACTGGATTTATTAAAGTAAGCTGTGATTCCTTTCTGCTCTGGTTCGTATTTTGAAGATTGCAAATCTTAACATCTTTAACTCTGCCACTTCCAGCTCTGACTCCTGCCTTTTTGTCAGTGCCACTGTCTCCAACCCATATAATATAGCTGGTGTCACTACCCTCTTGTAGACCTTCCCTTTCACTCTTATTGGTACCTGTCTGTCACAAATGACTCCTGACACTCTTCTCCACCCATTCCACCCTGCCTGTACTCTCTTCTTCACCTCTCTTCCACATTCACCATTACTCTGAACTGTTGATCCCAAGTACTTAAACTCGTCCACCTTTACCAACTCTACTCCGTGCATCCTCACCATTCCTCTACCCTCCCTCTCATTTACACACATATATTCTGCCTTAGCCCTGCTGCCCTTCATTCATCTGCTTTCTAGAGCATATCTCCACCTCTCCAGAGTCTCGTCAACCTGATTCCTACTCTCTATACAGATCACAATATCATCTGCAAACATCATAGTCCACGGGGCCTCCTGTCTGATCTCATCTGTCAACCTGTCCATCATCACTGCAAATAAGAAAGGACTCAGAGCTGATCCTTGATGTAATCCCACCTACACCTTAAATGGATCTGTCACTCCCACTGCAGTCCTCACCACTGTCACTCTACCCTCATACATATCCTGTACCACTCTTACATACTTCTCTGCCACTCCCGACTTCCTCATACAATACCACAACTCTTCTCTAGGCACCCTGTCATATGCTTTCTCCAAGTCTACAAAGACACAATGCAACTCTTTCTGACCTTCTCTGTATTTCTCCAATAACACTCTCAGAGCAAGCATCGCATCTGTAGTGCTCTTTCCTGGCATGAAACTATACTGCTTATCACTAATCATCACCTCCCTTCTTATCCTAGCTTCTACTACTCTCTCCCATAACTTCAAGCTGTGACTGATCAATTTTATCCCTCTGTAGTTACTGCAGCTCTGCACATCACCCTTATTCTTAAAGATAGGTACCAAAACACTTTTCCTCCATTCCTCAGGCATCCTCTGACTTTCTAAAATTTCATTAAACAATCTAGTTAAAAATTCCACTGCCATTTCTCCTAAGCACCTCTATGCTTCCATTGGGATGTCGTCTGGGCCAACAGCCTTTCTAGTCTTCATCCTCTTCATAGCTGTCCTTACTTTCTCCTTGCTAATCTGTTTCACTTCCTGATTCACTATCCCCACATCATCCAACCTTCTCTCCCTCTCATTCTCTTCATGCATCCAGGCTGTCAGCATGAATATGTATGCAAATGAGGTTCCTTTGTTGAAACGCTGAAAGGAACAATGTGTCTGCATATTCCATTTGTGTAGGCTCCTACATGGTTTTGATATTCCCACTGTGTTACTTTTAGGATTTTGCAGTGCTCAGCACACATGTTTGCATGACTTGCTACATAGCTTAGTGTGTTCATGCGAGCAGACTACTCATGACAGTGATGATGTAGGCATCTGTCAAGGAAAACTGGATATTTTCAATTAATTAGTTATCACGGAGATGATCAATAGAGATATAGTAAACCTCCAGACACTGGACCCAACCCAGTTTGGTTTCATCAAGGGCAGATCATGCCTAGTCAACCTGGTGGACTTCTTTGAGAAGATCACCAAAGTAATGAATGAGGGCAAAATCATTCACACTGCCTATCTTAACCTGTCCAAGGCATTTGGCACAATACCCCACTCGGGCATTGTTGACAAAGTCAAGAGGTTAGGTACAAATCCATGTGTCACCTGGTGGATAGCCAGCTGGCTCACAGACAGGACCCAGGAAGTTAGAACTTGAGAGTTCATCTCTACAAAGAGGCCAGTCACAAGTGGAGTCTCTCAGGGATTGGTCTTTGGACCGCTCCTTTTTTGGCATTTACTTCTCAGAAGTCAAGGCCAATGTCAGTGGTCTCTGGCTGACTAAATTTGCAGATGATTGCAAATTAGGAGCTATCATTAAATCTTCCACTGACACAAATGGTCTCCAGGAGGGGCTGAAACAAACAACTGGTGTCAGAGACATGGACTAAAACTAAATGCCAAGAAATGCATAATAGTATCCTTTGGGAAGTCATCCATTCCTAGTAACTATCATATTGACAACACACCCCTTTGAGCTGACCCAGTAGTTAGAGACTTAGAGACACACATAGATAGTAATTTAGCCTTTGATCATCATGTGTGTACAGTGGTGAGGAAATCATTCTATGTTGCACAACTTATAAACAAAGGTATGGCATCTAAGTCCAAGGAAGTCATTGTTCTACTGTATTCAGCATTCATAAGACCTATCATTGAGTACAATGCCCCCTCTGGTATGTACCTAACCAGGCATTTCCAACAATTGGAACGTCCACAGAGGTTCCTCACTAAAAGAATACAGGGAATAAGTAATATGTCCTATGCAGACTGCATCAAGGTCGTATCCCTGTATTCTGTCTCCTACAGGCTTTTGAGAGGAGATCTATGCCTGGATTACAGGGCATTGTCAGACCCCACTCTGATGGCCTTCCTGCATATCCACAAAACAACCGGCACCAGAATTACCCATTCTAAAAACTTAAACTTTGCCAGTGATATAAATAGGACCTGCTGGAGAGATAAGTATGTATCCCAGAGACTATTACATCTATGGAACAGGCTCCCCATCCATGTGAAGCAGAGTTCCTCCCTAACCCAATTCAACTGCAACTTGGACAACTGGATGGGAAACCTGAAATTCATCCCTGGTTTGGCACCTATGTCTCTAATGGACACAGGTAACCTGTAAATGGTTCTTCTCCCAGGCCCATGCTTATACTTATCAAGGGTATCAGAACTTGTCAAAGATTTGGGATGCACGGCTAGGCTTAAAAAGGCCCTTGTGGTCATTAGCCTAGTAAACACCTATGAACCCATAATATATACTGTTGTATAAGCTATGCTGCGCAATGCAGCACATAGTGCTGTGTCTCACACTAAAGTAGAGCTTTTAAATCATGTCAGATACATCTTAGGCAGGTGAACTGCATCATAATTAGCCAATCCCACATGGTGGACCTACAACAGAACTGTATAAAGTATGCATACACCCTACATTCTGATTTTCCCTCAGTACTCTGAACCATTGGAGTAGAGACTTGGAAATTTTAACTGAGATCATGCTAGGGGCTGCTACAGCTTTTCTACATCTATATGTGCTAGATGCCAAAGTCAGTGCTGCTGATGTTGCTGATAATAGGCCTAGGCAAAGAGGGAGAAGAGTACTCAGGCTCAGGGAAACCTTCCAGGAGCTACATGAGCTAGAGATTTTAAAGCACTACAGGGTGGACAGAGACATTTTACAAGAGCTCAGTGAAGTATGCCACCCTCAATTCAGATCCAGAGTTAACAGAGTGGAACCCATCCCAGTGGAAACAAAGGTATATGTAGCCCTTAGGACACTATCTACAGGTACCTTTCAAAGACCAACTGGGGACATGATGGGGGTGTCACAGGCATCTGCATCCAGGATACTCCACCAATTTCTGGATGCTATGCTCCCACGTGCCAGTGAGGACATCTTTTCCCTTGACCCTGAGGTGAGGGCCAGCAATATGCAACACTTCTATCATGTAGCACACTACCCTGAAGTACTGGGTGCCATAGATTGCACTCATGCGCACATCAAGGCACCACCTGGTGAGTAGGGTAGAATCTACTTTAACTGCAAGGGATACCACTCCATCAACTGCCAAGTTGTGTGCAATGCCCAGCGAATTATCTTGAATGTGTGTGCTGGCAATTCTGGCAGTTATCACAACTCCCATGTCTGGCACACATCATAGCTGTACCAGATGTTTGCTAGGGGGGACATCCCACAGGGTCATTTACAGTCTGATCCTGTAGAAACAGCTGCAGCAGGATCAGCAAAGGGAAGGGATACATAGTCCCCCACCAGTGCCTAGGTCACCACAGACACAGTCACAGGAGGACTCGGAGGAGGAACCCCCTGCTGATGTCCTTGTAGGCAGACATAGGTGTAGTCAGTATGCCCTGGATTTGGCCAAGAGACAACGCATGGCACATTCACTGACAACCTAGGAAGTAACACCTTTCTCCTACTCACATACAAATATGAAAATTTATGCCAGCCAAATCACACATCCTTTACCTATCCATATATTGGCTGTGTATTGCTCCCATCAGACAGAGTCAGCCCTGAAATACAGTTGTGTCAACTGCTGCACTTGCAAGGTAAGTCCATAACTTGCACAGTAGTACAGTGGATTGTTATGTTATGCCATTGTAGCTATGGACCAGGTACATTATGCAGGCAACTATACTGGGCTATTTGGACAGAAGTTACATCCACATGGGACTACAAACACCATTCCACTAACATGTCACCATTTGCATTCAGTAGGCCTCATGTATGGAATATTCATGCATTCCTACTGCAACAGATTACTGGTACTTCATGCAAGGAACATGTTAGAAAGTGAAGTTAAATGATAGACTAGTGTGTGTCCTAGCAGAACATGGGCTTTTGTTTCCCCACCCCTCAAAACAGCCGTGTCCCAGTGTAACTGCCATAACAATAAATCATCAATGCTGTATGAGCATTTCACACAGTTAGTATGCCACACAGTATCAGGACAGTAATGTACAATTTGAACTTACATATTATGTGTTAGTTAACTGAGAATAGCAAAGTGCATATTTAAGCAGGTGATGGTGTGATGAATGGCCCTGTCTGTCAAGCAGCCTCTGTGGCTCAAAGGGCTAAGGCAGATAGCCTGTGTGATGAGGTTCAGGGTTCTAATCCCCAGCTATCCAGATATTTGGCATGCTAAGGAGTAAGACGTATTGCTTTACAAACTGTGACTCTTTCTGTGCTAAACTAGTATTAAAGGAATCCCAAAGAGATGACTGGTAAAACCAACAAGCGATTCCTGGTAAATCCAGTAATGTTTGTTGCCTCTGAAGAAACCCAGATTCATTGTGGGTGAAAGCGCTAAGTACACAGCATTGACGAAGTGTTTTTGAATTTTTGTTTTTAATTAAGTGTGAGCAATAAATGTTACTGGATTTACCAGGAATCGCTTGTTGGCTAAACTAGTATTAACCTATTTCATGTATCAATTACACATTTCCATCTGAGTCTTATATTCCAGACCTTTTTAAAAAGTATTAGGTAATATTAGATTAGTCAATATCAGAATTGTAAAGGATGGGACTTGAAACCATATATCAGCTGCATATGTTGAAAATAGATATAAGTTCCACCTGCAACATGATGTACTATGACAATATTATAGGTTCATAGGTGTGCACTAGGCTAATGGCCCTGGAGCCTTTACAAGCCTAGCCCATAGGATTATCCTGGCATCGTGCCACCTGACCTTAGTTTCCAGTGCCTCTGTTGAGTAGAACTACTGGAGTGATCCCCGGGGTGAATTTTCTATTTCCCATCCACTCATCAAGATTTCTCTTGAAAAGGGCCAGTGAGGTGCTCTGTTTGACATGTATGGGAAGTCTCTTCCATAGCATGGGCAGTCTCTGGGTTATGAACCTTTCCCTCCAGCATATTCTGATGATTGTGGTAATGAGGTTGAGGTCTCTGGAAAGTGTGGTGGGGAGCGATTGGGATTTCTTTAGATGTAGCATTTCTAACAGAGCTGGGTCAGACATGGCTTTGTAAGTCAAGCAGAGATCGCCTCTAAGTAGGTGATATGAGACAGAGAATAGTTGGAGTTTTTTGAGTCTGTCCATATAGGACAAGTGTTTAAGGCCTAGGATCCTCTTTGTGAGATACTTTTGCGGCCTCTCCAGTTGTTGCAGGTGTCTAGTGAGGTACATGCCAAATGGGGCATTGTACTCGATGACTGGCCTAATGAAGGAAGAGTAGAGGGAGACAATGACCTCTTTTTTCCTGAATGCAAAACCCTTAGTAATGAGATGTGCCACATAGAAGGACTTTCTGACCACAGTGTGGTGGTCAAAAGAGATGTTGCTGTCAACCTGTGTTCCCAGATCTCTTATAACACCTTCTGTGTTCAGTGGACTACTATTCATGTGATAGTTCATGGGAACTGGGTTTTTCCCAAAGAGGATGAAGACACATTTTTTGGCATTGAGCTTAAGGCCATAGTCCTGACACCAGTCGTTGGTCTCAGTGAGGCCTTTCTGTAGGATGTCAACATCACTTGGGGAGTTAATAATGGCTCCCAACTTGCAATTATCTACAAACTTTGTCAGCCAGAGTCCCTTTGTGTTGGACTGGACTTCTGAGAAGTAGATACCAAATAGGAGAGGACCCAGGACCAATCCCTGTGGGACTCCACTCATGACTGGCCGACAGTCTGATTTGGAGTCAGCTACTTTCACACTGTGGGTTCTATATGTGAGCCAGTTTGCAACCCACCTAGTGTTATAGGGGTTGATGCCTAGCTTAGTGAGTTTTTCTATGATTCCTGAGTGGGGAATGGTATCAAAGGCCTTGGCCAGATCAAGGTAGGCTGTATGAGCCACCTTGCCTTCATTCACAGCTCTGGTGACTGACTAAAAGAAGTCAACCAAGTTGAGCAGGCATGTTCTACCCTTCACAAAACCAAACCGTGTGAGATCCAGAGTTTGGAGATTCCCTATATCCTTGTTTATTAGGTCCATGATGATGCGTTCCAAAGCTTTGCCTATCATACTTATGGGACGATAGTTTTCAGGGTCTGCATTTGCTCTTCCTTTGTGGAGAGGGATGACTATAGCAGTGCGCCATTTGGTAGGGACAAAGCCTGAGGTAAGGCTGTGACTGAAAAGGGCACACAGGTGAGGTGCCAGTTCACTCTGTAGTTCATGTAGAACACAGCCAGGGATATTGTCATGTCCCATAGAAGCTGTATTCTTGGCCTCGGACAGTGCTCTTTTAACCTGTGCAGCAGTAATACTGGGTGCCTTGCAATCTACTGGAATTGTGATTGGTCCTTTAGGGGGGGTAAAGTTGGCACTGAATCTCTTGGCCAGTATATTGGCAATATCTGTTGGCTCAGTATAGGAGGTACTATTGTGCAGAAGCTCAGAGCAAATCTGGGTATTGTCATGGAGGTTCTTTACATAACTATAGATGGCCTTGTGGCTGTCTTTACTATCTGCTGCAATTCTGTTTTCATAGCTAGTTTTAGAGGATTTGATGAGGGATCTCAACTTTTTGTTGAAGCTCATTAGGGAGTTTTTCCAGTCTTGGGACTTCACCTTATTCTGCATCAGTTTCCTCCTTCTGTTGTAGATCTTGTTTATGGCAGGGGACCACTAGATTGGCTTCCTTTTTTTGGAGGAGAGCATCTTGGTTGTCAATGCACTGCTGCCTATTCCCTAAATACAATAATGCCCACTAGCGTTACACTCCATTAAATCCACAATTAAATTATCAGTGCATGACACTGTCCTCTTGATGCAGGTCCTACAGAGCATGAGGTCTCCTCATAAATCCTGTGAAATATTAAGGCACCTATGACGGGTTTTAAATAAGCTCAAGTTGTCACCTGGTAAGTGAATTGGAATGTTAATTCAGTAACAAGAACACATGGCTGTATGCATGGACTGGTAAGAGATGATAGAAACTAACAACTGACTAAAAAAAAGAAACTGGTGATGGGGTTATATAATGGTGTTAAGTTAGTAGGGTTTCGCACCTCTCTATTTATGGAATAGGACAGCTTTTTACCTGGGATTTGTGTCCCGAGGAATCATGAAATTTGACAGCTGTCCGGAGATTTGTGGGAAAAAATAAACAATTCCCATTAGTTTCATGATGACACAATTATTTGTAGCTGAAACAAATTCTGCCTGTGCGTGGCTGCAGACCCAACAAAAATTCTAAACTGACCGACAGACAACTGATGGCTGCCAACAGCACTATGATGTATCACCTTACATTTTCTTGTCACTTTTAGGGGCCATCTTCCTTGCGGGGCCCCCTCCGGTTGAAGGGTATGGAGGGTGCTCGCTTTGTCACTGATTCCTGTCCTTGCACATCATACTGTAACTTTTAGAAAAGTGCCACATCACTTAACATTGCGCAAACTCGCATAAGCCATGTTTAAACAAAGCTTAGCAATGTGCAAACTGGAAAAGACCATTGACCATGTTTAAGCTCTGCTTAGCATCACTTGGCTTTTCTGTTTCTAAATGCAACAATTATTTAATTTAAAGTCAACCGATGTTTCAGTCACCTGACACAGTTTCACAGCACTATATGTAAAAAGCATTATTAGCCAGGACTAGAACCTGGTACCTACAAAACTGTAGATCATGACTTAACCTATCTAGCCACTGGGATAGAGAAGGGAACTTGAATATCTTCGGATATACTGGAAAGGTACCTGTATTGGTTGGGAGGGTGGCTTAATGGCTAAGGTGTTTGCCTTACAAACACAAGGTGCAGGGTTTGAGTCTCTCAAGGGATAATTGGCTAAGCATAAAATGGCTTGCAAGGGCAGTTAGCTTAGTACTAAACTATGAACCTATGAACTATGTAAGTGTAGTGCAGCTTCGCTGCATGGGTTTGAACATTGCTAAATATGGCAGGCCAACAACAACTGAATACATCCGGTTTCTATTTTTAGCTGCTAGCGGTTGTCTACTGACTAAGCATGCCTCACTATGCCTAGCTAAGCAACGTGCTGCTTTGCACAAACAAGCACATGTAAAAAAAAATATTAATATTAAATGCATCAGCTTCTATTTTTAGATGTCTAGTGGATGTCTACTGCCTAAGTACGCCACACTATTCCTTGCTAAGCAATGCTCTACACTACACAAACAAGAAATATAAAAAAAATGAAATTGCAATTTAATGACATAAAATGTCTTGTACACCTTTCAGACAAGGTGGGCAGGCAGAAAGGTGCGTGGCTGTGCTGTAAGTCTTACACAGATTCAATATCCATGTTACTGTGACCGCCCTTATGCACGCACCATAATTTATATGTATGGTGTGCTGCCAAGGGGAAACCATGGCTGTGTACATGAATACATTCGGTGTAGGGACTACATGGAGCCTACACAGACTTTATTGAATCCTGGGGAAAATCTTTAACAACTTGTACATCCAGATCCTTGTAAGATATCAAAGATGCAGTCTCTTATTCTGCTATTTTATAAATGTTATCACACAACCTGGACAATAAAGTGGTTATTTTTGTTTTCTTATCATTTATTAGCATATTATTTTTGACTAGCCCAAATGTTCAGTCCCTCTAAATTTGACTGTGGTTTGTTTTCCATTGAAAGCAGTTTGGTAGTCCGTAGTTTCGGTTGAATGGTGTTTCGCAGAAGAGGAGTCGGCAATTTCCAATTCAAAGAAGTTTAAATTCGGTGAGTAAAAGTAGACCCATATATATATATATATATATATATATATATATATATATATATATATATATATATATATATATATACACAACATTCAAAACATAGATAATAGTCACCTCTATACAGCAAAAGAAAATTTCCCTTCTTGTTTTTTTTTTAATATAGATACAAAAATCACAGCACCCTACCCTTTGCAGTTTGAAGGCAACCTTTTATAAACAAGGATACATTTACATAAATAAGACCAAACCATACTGTGACAGATGCACTGTGTCTATATAAAACCATAGGGGGTCTCTGCCACAGTCAGACCTAAAAATAGGGATGACCTTAAAACTTTGAAATGAATAGATTTCCTGTCAATCTTGATGACTGAAGGAACCAGTGCCTGTCACCACCATAACCTGGGAAAAATTTTTGGACAAGTAATGATCATCTTGAGAAGGACAGACCTCAGTAATGACAGCTCCCAAAGAATCCAAGTACAGTAAATCTCTCTAAGGAATTAAACTCAAGTCATTGTCACCAATGTGAGTGATCAACATGCAATGAAGCACAATTTAGAACAACACTTCTTCCATTATAAATAATAGTTTAGAAGAACTCTAACCTGGAATCTCTTTCCAAATGGCCAGAAATACTGAAGGGTTGAGACAATTATTTCAAATCAGTGCTCTCATCAGGAGAAGAAAGAGTGACCCACAATGACAACCCTTCCACCTGTCATGCAGGACCGGATCCAGCACAGGTTGATCCAGGCCCAGTGCCTAGCCTGGCCATAAAAAAAAAAAAAAAAAAAAACAGAAACATCCAATTACCTGTACCATTTGGCTGCTCTTTGTGTGCATTGTGTGCAAGTCTCTTTAGGAAAAAGACTGCACACTTCTCTGATGATTTTTGAACTGCAGGAAGTCTCTGTCACTGGCATGGTAAAAGACTTCCTGTTGCTCAAAGTATCAGTGAGGTCTTGCCAGGTACCACATTGCTGCAATATCATAGATTTTTAGCCAGTTTGTCAGATTGGAGAGGTCACAGAGACAGACTTGTCTTGTTTGCCATTGGTGCCAAAGAGTGCTTAGATCACATTATCTTACCTGGCAGCCTTGCTACCATTATCTTACCTGGCTGCCTTACTACCATTGCAATATGTTGTTGATCGTGTTAGATCAGAGAGGGCTTTTATTAGGAGAGTACTGCTGCAAGATGAGAGAGGGGGTTTTATCAGGAGATCATTGCTGCTAGATTGGAGAGGGTTTTATCATCAGATCACTGCTGCCATATGGATTGAAGAGGGCTCAGATAACCAAACATAGGTTTCATGTTAGGAGATGGATTTTGCAGACAGATTATCATGTGTGAGTCTATGTATGTCTGTATGGGTCTGTATTTGTGTGTGTGTGTGTGTGTGTGTGTGTGTGTGTGTGTGTGTGTGTGTGTGTGTGTGTGTGTGTGTGTGTGTGTTCCTTTACATTGTCCCTAAGCCAGAGGAATGAGAACTGAAAAACAAGTATAATTTGCTCACTAAGGTTTACAATCAGTCAATAATGCCAGCCATTACAGTTTTTATTTAGAAAATGCACAGTTATGCTTTTTTTCAGAATCTCTGTACCTTTCACTACATGAAACAGCACATTAAGAGCTTGGAGCCTTAATCCACTGCATTGCCAGACCTTCATTAACTTCTTCATTGTCTGATTAGCTATTGAGGAAAACAGTCAGTCAATAAAGTTCAGAGAAGACATTTTAAGTAAGACTAGAGTCATCTAACACTTAAGGCTCTGAGCTGTTAAACTGCTTCCTATTGTCAAAAGCACAGGGTTTGAATATTTTACCTCTGTTTGTCTTCTGTGTGCCTTTGAGTAAACCACTCAAACAGTGCTCCTGAGTCAACCCTGAAAAGGGGCACTTTGTACAGTGTGTATACTGGGTTAACAGATAAGAGAATAACTAAAATGTGAGCCATTGTTCCTTCATTATTTTGGCTTTGCTGGAATTCTTGTGCAAAGAAGATGAGAGGTATTTTTGCCCTTTCTTTGTAAAATTTGTGGCTTTCTGGCAAATTGTGGGTTGCAGTCATTAAATAATGACAGGCATGTGAGTTTCAATCTTTGCATCCTTCCAAAAATGCTTGCTAATGCAAAGTTTTTTATTCTAATAGCTGTCTAAATATATAAGAGAAACATTTCAAATTTGTTCTGGATTTTTGGCTATTTGTGTCTGATTCTTTAGCTAAGAAGTTGAGAGGATAGAGGATGGTTACTTTGGATTCCATGATATGGTTCTGACAGCAGCAAGATGAGACACATTTCTGGTGCATTATTTATGAATGCCTTCACTTGCTCTCAGTCAGTTATCTGATTGAGACACTTAAACAAACAATGCTCCTGGGCTGCCCCTAAAAAGGGACATTTGCAGCCAGTGTGCTGCCTGAAACTATTATAAATGCATTGGACATTTATCTTGTAGTTGAATGGGTTACTAGATGCATTTTCATGTGTGTGTGTGTCTGCACACACACATGTATAGATAAATACCTGATTCCTACAACCTAAAGTATTTATGGTTTAAAGGAAGGAATTGGTTGCAGTAAACAGGGGCATCCTCATATTAACCATTTTCTTTGGGCACAGTCATTTTTTTAAACACCTTTATTGAATTATCACTTATGATATAGCCCGACTTACATTTATATAAATGCAATCAAACCATATTTATAAGTTCACATTTACAAACATTATACATCACATATATTGTTCTATACAATATAATCAAACCAGCATTACATAAATTGTTCAGTTATTGCCTTCTCTTAAACCTTATTGTTCCTCCAAAACATTTTTCTGTATGTAATGTTCCCATAATTTCTATTTTTCTATATAATTTACTCCTACCCTTTTCTAAAGATCCCACTTCCTGTTCTTTTATCCCTGTTACAATATTCACTAGTTCAAGCATGGTTGGTTTAGACATTGATTTTCATTTTCTAGTAATTGTCTTTTAGCAGTCACCAGAATTACACTTAAAAATACATTATTATGTCTAGGCAACTCAGATCCTGTTTCCCAGCTGAAAAAAATAATTTCCTTAATTACACTCATTTTCTCATCCAGTATTCTTGGCAGAGTTGTCTGTAGAGAATTTTTAAAGTCTGCCAACTCATTACACTCCAAGAACATATGCTCCCATATACCTCTTTCTTCCCTATTACACCTACAACTTTTACCATCTACCCGAGGAAAAAATCTTTGGAGTCTGCTTAAAGTATAAAAGCACCTATGCAAACACTTCCAGGCAAAAAATGCTAAATCTTCTAGAACTGGTTGTATATTTGGGAGCCATACCTATATCCTCCCATTGTTTCTTTGTCAATTGCTTACCTAATCTCTCTTCCTAATCTTTTCTGACCTTTTCTGATTGATTCCTATAGTTATCATGGAATATTTTATATGCCCTGCTAATTATCCCTTTTTTAGCACCACCTTCTATTCTAGATTCAGTTAAAAACCTAACCAGAACAAGCCTTTCATTTAGGATTCTCCTATCCCTTTCTCTTTGCCTATACGCTAACATCAATATTTTTGTTGACTATTAGCATGTTTGTTGTTTGGCTGTGAATTAACTGTGAGGCATGAAGTCTACCTGTTTAATATTAATGTTTTAAATATGAACACTTTTTTAATTTAGCTTGTTTTTACAGGCTTTTGGGTGTGAAATGCACTGTATTGTGCTACAACAGTCTGTTTGCATCTTAATGCAGAGGAAGAAGGCCAAGAGCTACTTCTATAGTGGGGAGTTTGATTCCCCCACCTTCATTGTCTACTATGTTACTATGACCTAGTCACTTCACCAAACAATGCTCCTGGGCTGCCCCTAAAAAGGGACATTTGCAGCCAGTGGGCTACCTGAAACCATTAGAAATGCATTGCACATTTATCTTGTACCTTAATGGGTTACTAGATGCATTTTCAATAAATGTTAAGTATCAAGGGAAGCAAAGTTTACTGTTACTTATGCTAAGTCTGTCTTCAGTATGAGACTGTTTTATTTAGCAAATGACTGTCAGTGTTTTGCTTTAAAAAATGTAATAATCATTTTAGATTGAATCCAAATCGATATGGTCATTGTACAAGTAAAAAAGAAAATAGTATGCTCAATGACAGGCTTGAACAGTGTTTTATAGTAAGTGGAAAGAGATGACAAAGTAATGGGGTATTGGTGTGGCTGTGGGGGTGGGGGGCAGGTCCATTACTCTGTCTAGGACCACATTGGACCATAATATGGCTCTGCTGCCTTGAAAAGATAATGATAAAATACCAACAGATATAAGACAAAAAGACAGAGCACCAACTTTCCAATCTTTTTATAAGGTTCATAAGTTCATAGGTTGGTACTAGGCTATCGGCCCTAGGGCCTATACAAGCCTAGCCATAACAATTCCCTGGCTATTTCTTCCCACACTATTTACTTCCCTGGACCCCTGTCTAGTAGGGTGACTGACATGATCCCTGGGGTGAATTTCCTTTCTCCCATGCAGTCATCAAGGTTCCTTTTGAAGAGGGCCAAAGAGGCGCTCTGCTTGACACATATGGGCAGTCTATTCCAGAGTCTGGGGAGTCTCTGGGTAAGGGACCTATCCCACCAGCATGTTTTGTTTATTGTGATGACAAGGTTTATTGTGATGACAAGCATGTGGCTCTGAGGGATTGGGATTTCTTTAAGTGTAGCATGTCCCACAGCTCTGGGTTTGACATGGTCTTGTATGTTAAACAGAGATTACCTCTGAGTAGATGATATGCGACAGAGTATAGCTGGAGGTTTTTAAGGTGGTCAGCATAGGGCATCTGCTTTAGGCCTGTGGTTATTTTAGTGAAGTATTTCTGTGGCCTTTCCAGGTGTTGCTGATGTCTTGAGAGGTACATACCAAATCGGGCATTGTATTCTATAATGGGTCTAATGAGGGATGAGTACAGTGGGACAATGACCTTCTTTTTTTCTGGATGAAAAGCCCTTAGTGATGAGGTGTGCCACATAGAAGGATTTCCTGACTGTTGTGGTGATGTGGTTATCGAAGGTGAGACCACTGTCCACCTGTGTCCCTAAGTCTCTTGTCACACTTTCAGTGTTTAGTGTACTGTCACCTATGTGGTAATTCATGGGTACATGTTTTTTCCCAAAGCGGATAACTATATATTTTTTGGCACTGAGCTTGAGCCCATGGCTCTGGCACCAAGCATCTATTTTTGTAAGGCCCTTTTGCAGAGTATCCACATCATTTGGGGATTCAATAATGGCTCCCAGTTTGCAGTCATCTGTGAACTTTGTTAGCCAGAGTCCCTTAGTGTTGACCTGTACTTCAGAGAAGTAGATGCCAAACAAGAGCAGTCCCAGGACTGAACCCTGAGGTACTCCACTTGTCACTTCTCTGGAGCTGGATTTGGAGTCAGCTACTTTTACAATGTGGGTTCTGTCAGTAAGCCAGTTGGCAACCCATCAAGTGATGTAGGGATTAATGCCCAGCTTAGTAAGTTTATCTATGAGTCGAGAGTGGGGGACGGTGTCAAAGGGCTTGGCGAGGTCCAGATAGTCTGTGTGGACCGCCTTACCCTCATCCACAGCTCTGGAGACTGATTCAAAGAATTCAATCAGGTTCAGGAGACAAGATCAGCCCTTCACGAACCCAAACTGGGTCAGGTCCAGTGTTTGAAGGTTGCCAATGTCTTTGTTTATAAGTTCCATGATAATATGTTCCATGGCCTTACAGATCAAGCTTGTCAGACTGATGGGGTGGTAGTTCCTGGGATCCATGGTGGATCCCTCCCTTGTGGAGTGGGATAACTGTAGCTGTGCACCACTCAGTGGGCACAAAGGCTGAGGTGAGGGTATTATTAAACATGACACTTAGGTTCGGTGCCAGTTCATTTTGTAGTTCATGTAGTACACAGCCCGGGATGTCTTCTGGTCCCATGGATGCTGTATTCTTAGCTTTGGAGAGTGCGTTTTTTTACCTGTGTGGCCATTATTACTAGAATTTGGCAATTGTCTGGTATTGAGATGGGCCATTTAGGGGGTGAGAGGGGGGTGAAGTTGGCACTGAATCGATCTGCCAGGATATTGGCAATATCCTTGGGATCAGTATATTTAATGCCATTCTGTTATAGCTCAGAGCAGATCTGAGCATTGCCATTTAGATTCTTGACATTGTTATAGAATGCCTTGTGGCTGTCTTTGGAATCTTTGGCAATTTTATTTTTGTAACTAGCTTTGGAGGATTTTATGAGGGATCTCAGCTTCTTACTGAGGCTGGTAAGGGAGTTTTTTGCATCCTGGGATTTTCCTCTTTTCTGCAATAGTTTCTTCCTTTTGTTGTAAAGCTTGTTTATGGCAGGGGACCACCAGATTGGCTTCCTTTTTTTGGAGGAGAGCATCTTGGTTCTATTTAGGATGGCATGATTCATGCATGAGTGAATGTGCTCATACAGTGCATTAGTGTAGGACACAGCAGTTGAACCTTCAGTTCCTGTCTGCATGGGTGTCATGAAGTTTGTTGTCACTTATGACTTGAGTAGCATGAAGTTGGCTTTGGAGAAGTTTTTTATGGAGGTTTCCTTACTGGGGGTGGGGGTGGGATGTGGATGTTAAGGGTGATTAGCTTATGGTCTGACATGACCAACGAGGGGGTGACCATAGGTGTGGAGCATTGATTTCCCATGTTGGTAATGACCAGGTCTAGGATATTGGTGCCCCTGGTGGGACTATGGATTAGTTGATCCAGGGCATTGGAATTTATGAATTCCAAGGACCATTGGGCAAAGGTATTGGTACATGAGCAGTTTTTCCAGTTAATGGCAGGGTAGTTGAAATCACTCAGTATTACGGTGTTTGGTTGCATCTTAATATTTTCCAGTATGTTTAGAATGGTGCAGTGAGAATCTTAGGGCATTGTGGGGGATCTGTAGCAAGCTACAATTTGGATTGCAGTCTTACCTAGTGTTAGTTGCACCTGGTGAATTTCAGATGGATTGTGTTGGGCAACTAGCTTGGTGAATATGGACACTCTTCCACCTTTAGTGTTTCGATCCTGGTTTGATAGCCAAAAAGTGTGGTAAGAGTTGTAGCCTGGTATTGCAGGGGTGCTCTCTGCAGCCTTGAACCAGGTCTCAGTTACTGCACAGATATCGATGTTCTCCATTTTTAGGAGTGCCTCAAAAGTGCATTTTGAGGTTTAGACTTTTAGCACTGAGTAGCATTACCTTCAGATTTTGCATGCTTGTACCTGTTATGGTGGTGGTTTTGTCCTTTGAACTTTGCCTAAAAAAGGCACTATAGGCATGGCAAGAGCCTTAGCCAGTAACCTGAATCCCAGGGGTGACAGGCGCAGACCATCTCTGGCAAAGCATCATGGTCTGTCGATCATGTCATCCCAGGCAGCCAGATACTGGATCCCCTTGGAATGACACCAGAAGCTTAGACAATTGTTGAAGTCAATCATTTTGTCCTTATATTGTGGTATAATTCTGGGCAAAGGCAGGATGCTACTCAGGGTTAGAATCATACCTGCCTGGGCCACATGATTCGAGAGCTCTTCCATGTCTCTTTTCATGTAGTCCAGGGATGTACGTCGCAAGTCATTCACTCCAACATGGACAATGACAGAGTCATATTTGTACTTGTTGTGGAGAGACTTGAGTGTATGCGTTATGTGGCGGATCCTGGCACCCGACAGCCAGCTGACTGTAATTTTCTCCTTGTTCAGCCTGGTGAGTGGGACATCAGTGTGCCTGACTATAGAGTCACCTATGACTAAAGTGTTAGGTATGTTGTCTTGCCTTATGGCTGGGTGGCACACTGGTGTTGTGAACTATGTGACACTTTTGTTATGATTAGTGTTTGTTTGCGTTTCAGCTTCAGAGGTCCTTGTTGCTTGGGCAGGTTACAGTTAAGGGCCTCCACATATGTGGATTTAGTGTTGCTATGTGTGGGTGTTGGTGGTGTGGGTTTTGAAGGGCTATGTGTTGCTTGAGGTGTAGTGCAGGTGTTAACCTTCGCCTGTTGACTGTCTAGCACAATCTTGGGTGGGGAGAGCTTTGCTTCCAGTTTGGCTATGTAAGTGCATCTCTCACAGTTTGTAGGGTTGGGTGGTAGGAGGAGAGGTTTGTCTGTGTACATAAGGCAATTGCGGCATTGTCCCAGTATGCCCAGATTCACCAGGTGTACAGGAGAAATCACTGGAAGCTGACCCTTGGACATGCTGGTTTGGTGTTTTTTTTTTGTAAAGTACAGAAGCTGTTTTCCCTTACCTTAGCAAGGTACTTTGCAATTATAGGCTGTTTAGTGCAAATGATTAATTTCTCCTTATTAACAGTGCTTGTGTCAGTTTAAGGCTTCCTGGTGCTTTCCAGCAGGTATTAGAGCAAGTGCTAGTGACAGGGATGCTTAAAGGTAAGATGAAAAAAAATGGCTTATCCTAAACACTGCAGTGTGTACTAGAGAAGTTAGACGTGAAAGTAGGTAACAGATTTTACCTGTCTAACAAGTTAGGTTTTAGTGGAGAGTCATTATTTTTAAAACAGCAAGATAGATTGAAAGAGGGTGGTCACTTATGTATTCTGGTACTATGGAATACAGTAGGATGGCCAATAAATTTAAATAGTTGAAGGGGAGAGATCTCACAAAATGATAATTTTGTGCTTACTCACACAAGCCAGTGAAAGCAGAGAGGAAATGAGATATATGGTCAAATTAACATAAGAGGCAGGCAACTAGAAAGACAGTGGTATTTAAGAACACAACAGTGGGAGGGTGTGGAAAAATTTCTGCCTGACTCACAAGAGACAGAGCTGTGGTCTCTTTTGAAGTTTTAATATGCAGTTAAAAGCAGAATACAAGTAAAACACAAGGTAAAGAAAACAAATCACAGTATTCAAAATATAAAAAGGCAATAAAGTAATACAAACTACAACAACTAAAAAGCAAACTAACCTTTCCTTCACAGCAAAGTGTAGCAGAGACTGGGTGAGCCTTTCTAGTAAAGCTCTGAAATGTTTTATTTTACCCCTTAAATAGAAGGTTTAGTTCCTAGCTCCTCCCCCTCAGTTCACAAATGATTAACCTTAAGTGACCTCTTCTAGCTTATGTATGAGTCCTTAATTGATCAGTTCTAATTTCTGCCTGACTCACAAGAGACAGAGTTGTACAGAATGCCCTTCTATGGCCAGATCTGATGGCCACCCAATATAGAAAGAGTGGGAGGAAAACCCATCCATAACTAAACCTTGCCTCTACATGGAACTTTTCAAAAAACATCAAAATCCTTAGCAGTGACCTGCAGCCCAAATGGCCACCTAATTATCATCCCTGAAGGAGAACTATCCAAGGCAACTAACCTCAGACACTCAACCCACTGCACAGGACACAGAAAGGGGGAAGAGTATTTGTCTAAAACAGCTTCTTGACCCCAGCCTAACAAGCCTGACTTAGATATGCATAACCAAACAGAGACTGCCTGCACAGTAATAGCTACATTACACCATTCCAAAGATAACAAGAGCACCCTGACTCTGAACTTTCCCCAATACAAAATACAGAACAAAGTGACGCATAGCACATAAGAATGGTAGTCCTTTGACAGTGAGTGCTCCTCTAATAGGATGGAGGGAAAGACTGCCTTCCCACTGGGTTTATGGAAACCTCTTATAATACCTAAATATCTTTCCCAACTCTTCAGTATCCTACTGATGACCTAGTCTTTTGTATAGTCTAGAAGGCTCAGAGGTTTCACCCTACGACTGAGAGGCAACAAATGTGTGCAAATGGTACTCTGAGCTTCAAAAAACAATGTAACCGAAAACTAAGGAAGGGGACCAAACTCTCTTATGGATAGCCAACTCTGCACTGAATGTCTGGAATGCTAACCAAGCAGCCCTGTATGACTTTTTCATACTAGTTGCTCATGCATTGCAGAACATAACTTTAGTTATTATTTTTCAATTATCCAAACATAGGAAGGGATGGAAGTAGGGTCTTCCCTGATGTGTGCTTACTTCCAAATAATAAGTTGGTATGCAGGTTATGTAATACTAGAACCCTCAATACTGTCTGTACCCAACAGAATTTTAAAGTTTTCTTGCTGGGGACATGTATCACTGCCTTGTTACTGGAATAAAATCTAATCTTATGATTCACAAGCAGGTCTTACCACATCAGTGTAAGAAATGCTAGGTCTTTACTAAGCTTATCTGAACAGGAGTCAGGCCATTGGGTGGCAAACCTTCTGCCCTGGAACAGGCACCCATAACTGCACTCTTTGCCACATCCATGTAGAGTTGCAGGGTGTGGGTAGTCACCTTTCCATAAGGGGACACAATTAAACCCAAACAAAAACACTTTCCATATTTGGGGGCCCTCTTTGACCCTGGCTGTCACTCTGATCCAATGATGTTTCTCCCTTCCACCATGCAAGAGATTGGCGAATGAACTAGTGAATGCTCTTTGAGGGGCAACTGTCCTGCAAGCAAAATTTAACAACCCTAAGGGCTCCATGGCTTCCCTCACTTAGACATTCTTCCATTGAAGACGCCATGTAGAGTTGCAGGATATGGGTAGTCACCTTGCCATAAGGGGACACAATTAAACCCATATTTAGGGGTCCTCTTTGACCCTGGCTGTAACTCTGATCCAATCATGTTTCTCCCTTCCACCATGCAAGAGATCGGCAAATGAACTAGTGAATGCTCTTCGAGGGGCAACTGTCCTGTAAGCAAAATTTAACAACCCTAAGGGTTCCATGGCTTCCCTCACTTAGACATTCTTCCATTGAAGATGTTTTTGAATGGCCTCCCTCAAGCAAGTCAATTTCCTGGTGGTAAGTGAAAAGCAGAAGTCTAGATGTCAACATCCAATCCCAAAATTCTTAAGAGAGCCAACCATTTTTTCTTCCACTAGGTGAACTTCTAATTCTTGATGCAACCTAATGAATTATTAAAGATCTGTCTCAACCACAGAAGTACCCTCTCCCACTAATAAAAAGTCATTGAGATAGTGGACTGCTGCCTGATGTGGTGACTATTCTTACTAAGACCAGTGAAGAGAGGTACTAAAGGTTTCAATATGGAACAGGCCATGCCACAGCCCATAGGCTGGGCTTAGTCAAAGTAGAACTGACCATCAAAATGCATCCTAAGTGCCAATTCTTCTTCCTACATCCAGCTTTGCTAGCCATGGGTCTGATAATTTCCTGATGATTTTAATGGCATCTTGTAGTGATGAGTAATGAAACCTTGATGCCTGACTCTCAGTGTCATTATTAATTGATGAGCTTTACAGAAAGGACAAGTGATGGATTAATCTGAAATCTCCTGGCCTTTTCTTGTGCACCAGCCCCAAAGGAGACATCCTGAATTCTGGAAATGGAGGGGAAGGAACCCAAATTTCTGCCTGCTCAAATCTTTTTAGTAAAAAGCTTCCTTATATCATCCTCTTTGCCATGTATGAACTTCAGATTTATGCGAATTACAAAAGATATGGAGGACGTAGACTACAACAGAAACCCAAATTTAACCCCCCCCCCACAGTTTGTCTACTGGCCATTCTATCTGGGTACTATTTTAATAAACTGGCAAGTACGTCTACTCCGATGACCAAATGAGCGTAGCTACCTAGGTTGAATGCCCTTCGGAAATGATCTCACTTGAACATCTGTTGCTGCCCCACCACTCTGGACTGCCTGTTCCATAGGAACTGAGGAGGAGCTGGACTCAGCTCTAGAATATGGAGTTGGCCCAAGCAGGCTCTCCTTCCCCCAGCATTTTACTATTGGTGTCCTTTCTCACATAAAGAACAAGTGGGTCTAAAATGGTTAGTTAGGCAAGTGCAGTGGCACCTGTTGAAGGCCCAATATGCTTTTGATTTTCCCTTGGAATCACCTTGACCCATCACACTGGAAGCACCTGGGATTTATCAATCACCACCCTAACTGAGTATTGATATGTTCCTCCTCCTACTTTATGCTCTGGCTGATAACTTTTAATTTCCTAAACTTTTGAGCATAGAATAACCAAGGCAGTCCTCCCATAAACCAATACACTTCCTGGATTTTAACATCCTACAAGAGGGTCTTACACAAGCAAATGGCTGGTGCCAAAGTCATGACCTTAAACTCAATGTGAAAAAATATTTCATCATCCCTTTCTATAAGAGTGATGTTCCTGCTAATTACCACATCAGTAACAACACCCTAAGTATGCACTCAGTGGTGAGAGACCTGGGCAAACAAGGTGACAGCAACCTTACCTTTGATCACCATGTCTCCGCAGTGGTAACAAGGGCATTCTTATATTGCTCATCTCATAAGTAAGAGCATTGCCTCCAGACAAAAAGAAGTTATAACCTCCCTGTACTCCTCCCTCATCAGGCCAATAATTGAGTACAATGCCCCTTTTTGTATGTATATTTCCAAGCACCTACAGCAATTGGAGAGACCACAAAGGTTCCTCACAAGGAAAATTCAAGGTCTTCAGCATCTTTCCTATCAGGATCATCTGAAATCACTGTCACTTTATGTTGTTTCATACCAACTATTCAGAGATAATCTCTGCCTTGCATATAAGGCAATCTATGATCCTGCTTTATTGGAAATGCTACACACCCGTAAGTCAAATGGTACACAAGTTACTCACTCTAATGGCCATAACCTGGTATGTGACATTAATAGAACCTGTTGGAGGGACAGATTTGTCTCCCAGAGGTTGCCACACCTTTGGAATAGACTCTCATTTCATGTCAAGCAGAGCACCTCACTGGCCCTCTTCAAATGCAATCTGGGCAATTGGATGGATAACCATAAATTTACTCCAGGGGTCCCACCTATGTCCCTCTTTGACAGGGATGATAGGTGCTGATTGTGGAAATAAGGGTAAAACTTGGCTAGGCTTGTAAGGACCCTAGGGTCAGTAGCCTAGTAACCTCTTATGATCCTATGGATTGTAAGAAAGTATGCCAACAGGTGTAGGGCTTGAAAATGGTCTTGGTCTAAGATAATTGTAATAAATGAATCCCCATACTCAATAGTCCCAGTTGTGGGCCTGCCTGCAAACTGATTGTTTTCTGCCAAACATTAGCAAGGCAGATAGTAAATTGTTCATGCCCACACAATCCACTTCCACAATTTGCTGGATATCCTCTATCAGATCAAAGACATCCACAAAGTTACCTTTTAATTTTTTATATTTTTTTACCACTGGAGGGATATGGGTGGTAATGACCACACCAGAGAAAACCCTAATATGGAAGAAACTTGCTGACTACCCATCAGAGAAGGTGTCACTTGTCCCTGCCATTCCATAAAGAACAGATGAGACCCCTCCAATAGTTCATTGTGATGGAACCATGTATACAACCAGGTCATGACTGAGCTGGTTACAGACGTCTCTCTAAAATTAAATCGACCATCCTTGCCTTCCCATCTTTGGACAAAGTATCTAAAAATTCAGAGATGCAATTCTCTTTAAAATGAATATGGCCTATATCCCCTGTTCATTTCTGTCATAATCGCATTATCTTGCTGCATATGTACAGGCTGCATTGGCTGTACATACTCTGATGGAATCTGCAAGTTTTCCATTTAAACCAGTTCCTGCTGGATCCTGCAATAAGACCTCTTGTTGAGAATATCACCTTCTGCCTTGCTGGTCTCTGGCACCTCACCCAACTATCTATTAGCTTAACACTAGATTGAAGCCTCAGTGAGTTTTCTTCCAATCTGGGTTGTTTATTCAAAAAAGGACTTTGGCTAGGAGGTGATCATGTCCATTAAGGCCTTCAATTCCTCTATCAAAGCCAAGTTCTGCAAAAAAAAAAAATTAGAACCAGAGCCAGCAAGTTTGATACCACCATGGCATCCAAGGCATTAAGAACCAGCCAGACACTGAACAAATGAATAGGTGTAAGCTTACGACTACAGCTAGAAGTATACTCTATGGAAAAGAGAGGGGAGCCAAAACCTGCAAAACTGAAATTACTTCTAGCCAACAATCCAAATACATTCGTTAGTATAGTCCCATTTTTTATTTTGGTGGTTGACCATGAACACCAAGTCTCTCATCTTCCCTGAAACACAGAGGCTATTTAATTGGTTCAGATTTTGCTCTCTTCATCCTAACACCTCTGAAACTCATGTTTGGATGAAAGATGCTGGATTCCATTCAATAATTAATGCTAATAATCAAAGTTACCCAGTTGTGTAATTCATATCCAATGTTTAACATATCCCTGGTTTGCCTGATTTTTCCTAGATTTGTCTATATGGAAATTAGAGTGGTTAAAACTGTGAAAGATGTACCCCTTGGTTTCATTCCTTGTAGAATACAGCTGTTAATTCCAGAGGGGTGTGTGTGTGTGTGTGTGTGTGTGTGTGTGTGTGTGTGTGTGTGTGTGTGTGTGTGTGTAGTAAGGTGCACTACTGAAATAGCCTCTGGACATGGGACGACAGCTGCTCCTATAACAGGTCACAGAGAAAATCATTTTACAGATGAAACCCCTCTAAACAGTTTCCTGCCCATAAATGCCTGCTGAATGCACTCACGAAATTGGTGCCTCAGTAATGCTTGCACAGAGCCCAAATGGAAATGTATTGTAGTGTGTGTGTGTGTGTGTGTGTGTGTGTGTGTCTGTATATATATATATATATATATATATATATATATATATATATATATATATATATATATTTATTATAGAGATAGATAGATAGATATATAGATAGATGATAGATAGATCCCCTGCTAAACTTCAGGATCCACCAGTGACACAGTTACATACTGCATTATACAGAGAATTAATTTCCCGTCCAGCTGATGTCAGCAAAAAAGAAGCAGCACAGGAGTTACCTCAGTTGAAACTATTTTCTTTTTACTTTAACATTCTTTTATTTGTTTTGCAAATCTTTTAATCATGGATGAAAAACTGAATAAAAAGTAATGCATTTTGATTAATTTGTGAAGTAAAATCTATAAATTAATTAAATAAATATTTTAAACCATCCTATATGTCAACAAAATTATAACACAACAAATAACATTGTATTTTTAAAACCTAAAAAGAAAAGTAAAACTATTTACAGTGGTGCCTATACAAAACAAGTGGGGGTGATGCTTTTTATATTGTTGTAAGAATGTTTCATCTTAATGTTTATCCGTATCAACCTTCTCCAGCATTTCCATTATTTTCAGCCAGTTGTTGTAGTTTGTAGTAATTCTACTAGTTCTGATCTTTTATAGTTGAAATTTACTTTCATCTAATTGGCAAGGCAATCTTTTTAAATTCATTGAATGATGGAGTTGTAGCAGATTTCCAGTTCGTTCTGATGATCTTACATGCTACAGCAAGTAGAGACCATAGAATTGAAGATTTTTTTCTTAGGAACACATTTAAGCATAGGGGAGTTAAACAAAACTTGAGATTTGGTTAAATGAAAATTATCATTAAAAACAATCTGAAAGAAATAATCACTGTTATCCCAGTACTCTCTAGACAATTGGAATAAGTATATATTTACAATGGACAGGTTATATTTAATCAAATCAATACTTTTTCCCAAGCTGAATCTATTTTCTGAGGAGAAAGTTGCCCTCAGGGATAGAGAATAAAGCCTGTTCTGGCAAGTGAAGCAGAACATTCCAGTTCAGATACAGATAAGAAAACAATGTCAATGACATTATGATGAAAATGAAAACACTTCTCATACTAACATGTTTAATACTTTTCAGTCTTTATGGTTTCTTCTGAAGTCTACACATTTGATAAGTCGCATCACTGAATGTCAGTAGTTTCTTCAATGCTCTTCCAAATCTTCATACAGGAATATTCTCTTCTTACCACATCAGTCTCTGATAACTTTTCAGATTCTGCTCTCCTTTCATTATGTTCACCATGTTCAGTTCTGCAATCGTCTGATTGTTCTTGTAAACTCACTTGGATTACTTCTTAGATCTTGCTGTCAGCATCTGTATATGACTTTAAGCTCTCTTCTCTTTACTTTACTTATCTGAGAAGCTGAACTGCACAAACGAATCATTTAAATCTCAAACTTCTGCAAAGGTAATCTTGATTCTGTTTGGCACAGATGTCTTCCTTTACTTGTTGAGTTGCGCCTTGTACATAATAAGCTCTAGTTTCAGATGTTCACTTAATACTACAGCTTCTGTGTGACTTTTATAAATTATACACATTTATTGCCACTTACACACTCACTTTGTCCCTTTTGCCTAGAGTACATAATGATTT